>NC_089841.1:233682751-233775251 GCF_035609145.1 Eleutherodactylus coqui
TGGGGGCCGGGGGGGCTGTGCCGTATATGGGGGCCGGGGGGGCTGTGCCGTATATGAGGGCCTGGGGGGCTGCGCCGTATATGGGGGCCGGGGGCGCGCTGTGCCGTATATGGGGGGGGGGGGGGGGGCGCTGTGCCGTATATGGGGGCCGGGGGGGGGGGGGGCTGTGCCGTATATGGGGGGAGATGCAGATACTAAGAACCCTCTAAGTACTTCCCTTAAAGGGATTTTCAACGCAAAATGTAAGTGGTGATCAGTTGGGGTCTGCTCCTCAGGACCCTGACCGATCAGCTCATCGAATGCCCTCTGTTGGCGCTGAGATAAGCAGGGGTCAGAGTGGACGCCACTGCTCCTACCCCCAGCACTTGTAACTGCAGGCGTATTCCCATTGATTTTAATGAGACCACAGCCTGCTGTTACAAGCACCAGCCACAGGTGTCAGGGTTTGGGGTTTTCACTCCCACCTCTGTGCATCCCGATGCTGACAGAGGGCATACGATCCGCTGATCAGCAAGGGTCCCATGTGGTGGACCTCAGCCAATCAACAACTGATGACCTATCCTGACATCCTCACATGTACTTTCCTTTTTTGGGGGGGACCCAATTATTTTCTGTGAAACAAGTAAGCACACGTATAGCCTTGGCGTATCCGTGTAATTTAACTGAAAATGTTTTTTTTTTTCTAATTTAATCATTTAGTCCTATGTTTATAGTCCTCTTTATGTAGACATATCTAGCTGATCCCAGTAATTAAATCAGGATTTCATATTGAGCGGTCAACTACATGGGCTGTACAACTAGATAGGGTTGGTTCCATAGCATGTACATGGATTGGTGAACACTGTAAAACCAAGACCCCTCCCCAAAATTGTACAATTTCATTTTTTACATTTTCATTGAAAAAAATGCAGCTCATCCTGCAAAAAAAAAAAAAAAGCAAAAAAAATATATAGCTCTTGGGATGTGGGAATGAAAAAATGCGAATGAAAAACCTGAGACGTGAATGGCCTTTAAAGGGTATCTATCGCCTAAAGCACCTGTTAGGGCAGGTGATAAGGGGCCGGATGTGGGAAAATCAAGTGATCTGAGCGACTCCAAACTAGGCACCATGTTGTTGGCCTGGCTGGGGTTTTATAGGGCTTTCTCATGCAACCCTGTTGAGAGTAGATCATTATGATCATGGAAGAATATCCACTGAAAAAGGATTCTAGGAGCATCAACAACTCGTCAACCGAAGGGGTTGGAGGAGGGTATCAAAAATTGTTCTGGCAAACATGCAGTCAAACGAATTACACCTGAATACACTGCTGCTCCAACTACCGTGTCTGAGGAAAAACCTCCATTACTTGGTATGAGGAACAGGAAGACAACACAGAAAAACTGCTCAAGATTTGGGTCACTGAACAGTAAAGAAAAATTACCTGGTCAGATGAGTTCAGATTTCTGTTGCAACATCCTGGTGGGAAGATCAGAATTTGGCAGGAGTACAATGACCCCTTCCTGTTAGCTATGCCAGGATCTCCATTTCATTTGTGGAAACTGCAAGAAGCTTCCTGTCCGCCAATATTTCTGCAGATTGATTTCAACACCTAGTTGAATCTAGGCCATGGCAAGTTGCTGAAGGCCCGAAGGAGATCCACCGCGCTGCTAGACGGGTGTCTCTAATAAAGTGGTCCGCTTATAAGAGGAACGGGCAACAGAGTTGAATTTCAATGGAAAATATGTTTTGGATTCGGATGAAATGCGAGTCTCCCTCAAGGCATGGCCAACGGTTGAGTTGGACTGTGTGCGGCCAGTGAAGATGGGCAGGTCTATGAAAACCTCCATCAAGCCTAGCATTCACGTTCGTAAGTCTAGTGTCTAGTAACCTTGTCCTCACAACAAGGAGAATGATTACAATTGGGTCAGTCACCATCCAAGTCCTTGTAAGATTCTCCTCCGTCTTAGCAATAACTTGCCTTGAAGCCGGTTCATGGAGAAGGTTGACGACTCTTTGCTAGGTTTTGCCTTGAAGCCATCCCGGTTCCTTGATGATCTAGCCGTGCAGCGGTGTCTGGGGAACTTTTAACCGTATTTGTCTGTGAAAAGCGTAGCCTCGGGCCGTTCCTTCTGTATAAAGGAGCTTCACAGTCTGTCCCATTTATTTTATTTATAGGGAGGAATATGAATTGTAAATCCTGAGGAGGTTTGACAGCCTATAATTAAGGAGAGACATTCTAAAACAACATTGTTCTTCTCAGACCTCTCTTCGGTTAGGGGTCTGTGTCAGACATCGGTTATCAGTGTCTAGTGCGCTATAAGTGCATATTATAAATCAACTGGTGTATTATTTAGCAGTTATGGTTATCCTTAAATAACATTTTATTACTAGTTATGGCCTGGTTAGCCGAGGTCTCCTTCCAGATTCCCTTGTGGATACAAGACCTCAATTAAACTCAGCCTATCTGTCCAATTAAAGAATACATTGAGAAAGGGAAACTAAGTTTATAGCGTGCAAACCAATATTTGGCACGGGGTGCCATGTTGCCCATCAGAACCAGCTTTGTACAAATGCTTTCACCCTACCGAGAGATGCCGCATGTTGTTGTCTTCGTCAGTCAAGTTTTTTTTGTTTTTTTTAAACTGGCAACTAATATGATTCCCGCACCGGCTTCCACAAGGAATGTTACCCACCTTTCTGGTTGTTTTGAATGTGACATTTGTTAGCTACACAATGATGAAGTTAAAAAAAAAAACTACATAAAAAGCTCTTTTATTTTTTTTTAACTTCTTGGCTCTAAGAAACTATTTGATAGCAAAATGGCGGCCATGTTTACAGTCAGCAGCTTGCTGAAAATGGATATAGTTACCTAAATAAATAAAAATGTTATTTGTATATCACCAACTTATTCCTCAGCGCTTTCAAGTAATTTATTTATTACCCACCCACCAAACTGGGTACTAATTAGAGATGAGTGAGCATACTCGTTAAGGCGATTTTACGAGAGAAAGCGTCGCCTTTTTAGAGTACCTGCTGGCTCGTCCCTGAAGGTTCAGGGGGGTGGGGGGCTGCGGGGGGCGGCGGAGGGGGGGTGGGGTGGAGAGTGAGGGGGATTTCTCACTCTCCCTCCCAATCCCCTCCGAAACCCCCGCTCACCCCCGAGTCTTCAGGGACGAGCCAGCAGGTACTCGAAAAAGGCGATGCTCTCCCGAGTAAATCGCCTTAACAAGTATGCTCGCTCATCTCTAGTCCTAATGCTACTAACCTCAGAGTCATCCTTGAGCCGGCTACCTAACCCATACAGGCATTGAACTCGCATGGTTCTTTCAACCATGCAGCCCTTTCAAGTAATTTATTACCTTCACCAAGCTGAATACTAATTTTACTGACCTCAGAAAGATGGAAGGCTGAGTCAACCTTCAGCCGGCTTCCTGAACCAAGTGGGGATTGAACTCACAACCTTCAGGTCATGAGCGAGAGCCTAGGACTGCATTTCTGCTGCCTTAGCAGCGTTACAAGACTACTAAAAACCCAAAGACGTAAACCCATTCTAAAACGTTTCAGGTTGCATGGAGCTTTGATACATCATCCATAGAAGTCTATTGGCCCTTACTGTATCTACATATACCTCTGATTTCATATATGGAGGTTTTCTCATTTGTATTTACAGAATGATAGAGAAGAATAACTTCTGCCAGTGCTGATTGTAGCACCCTACGACGGCCCATGGGATGTCTATGATGCCATACAGATCACATTTTAAGATGACCTTTCGTAGTTTTTGAGAATGAGTCTTTAAGGTCTCTTCCTTCTCAATGTCCCAACGAAGCATCAACAAACTTCATTTTCACAACAGCCGTAATACAATAAATGGCGTGTTCTCCATGGTGGCCTGCTGACCTTTGTGTTTGTACAATACTGTAGAGCCTGGATGTTGGCCGCAGCGCTCCGGCTTTGCTCTCTGATCTCGGCTGGGTCTTCTTACATAATGGCACTGCTATGTGGTTGTAGTTAATGTGCCCAAAATTATTAGAATCCGTAAACTACTCCATGTATAAAGATATTTATATTCTACAGTGACCTTTCTGGACCATGAAAGGTGTCTTTCATAGAAGGAGGCTGATGTGAGGGTTTTATTGGTTCTTTTAAATAGACTTTGTTTACATATTAAATATTTCCAAGTCTAATAAAATGGAAAAAGTCTGGCCTGGCTTCGCTCGCTCCCGTCATTGATTTTAGGGAGAACTTTGCGTAAAATGGATTTGATAGAATTTGGGGGAGTCGGTGTTTCTGGTTTACGCATGAATGTTCCTGCATTCAGGTAGTCCTGGCGGGAGGTGCCAACAAATCCGGGATTCAGTTATTTGTATATTTATACACCAGCATTACACATTAATGCAGAATTAAAGGATGAACCCCAGAGAGGTGTGCCTACTGCCTCCATGGATGGTTTACTCTAATTCACTGCAGAGTTTCAGAATAAGCACACTTTGAAGTGTGACTCCCGAGTTGAGCTCCGAGTCACGGAGGCCGGGCCATACCTGCCTCACCCCACCCACTGCATGCAGAGTGACCGCTCTCTTCCCATACGAAGCAGAGAGAGCTTACATAAAGTTTCTCCATGGTGTGAACCTCCCACTCCTGTCAAGATTTTTTCTGAGCTGCACCAGTTCCCTGGAATGCGCTATAATTGGATAAATCCCCAATACCTACACTTTTAAGCATGCCCTAGAAACATATCTTTTTAGAGAAGCCCACCACATTTCCTAATCTCTTTTCCCTTAAAGGGGTTTTCCAGTGAAATACTATTGATGATCTATCATGATAGGTCATCAATAGTTGATCGGCTGGGGTCCCCGACCAATCAGCTGAGCACGCACAGGTTGTCAGTGCTGCAAATAAAGAGGTCGGAGCGGAAGCAGTGGAAGTCTTCACGCCGACCTCTGTGTAGTGGCTGGTTCTTGTAAGTGCAGGCACTGCTCTCATTGAAATTAGTGGGAACGGTGCCTGCATTTACAAGCGCCGGCCACTATATGTATTTGTGTATTTGATAGGTCATCAATAGTATTTCCCTGGAAAGCCCCTTTAACCTCACTTCTACATTCTCCCTCAGAACCTGATCTTTCATCCCACCGTATCCCCCATACACACTAATACACGTCCTATATGTACATACACAGATTCCGGCTGGTGGCCCGTTCATGCCGCTTTTCGTGCAGCACCCTATTATTGTATGATGACTGGTCTATTATAGAGAACAAGCACTTTTACCTTGCATGTCGCCTTACCTCGTAGACTGTAAGCTCTCGCAGGCAGCGTCCTTCCTACTGCTGTTAAAATTGTTTATTAGTTCATATAGGCCGCCTGCAGACGGGCGGAAATTCCACGGCAGGATTTCCCGCAGAATTTCCGCCCCTGGACGCCTGCATAGGATTGCATTACAGCACGCAATCCTATGCAGACGGCCGCGGTTTGTTTGCTGCGCGTGATTTCGCAGAGCCCCGCACAGAAACGTCACTCACCGGCCGCCAGCTCCGCTCTGCGCATGCGCCGGCAGCCGGCACATGAAAGAGCCGGAGCTGCGGGAGCGGGTGAGTCTGCAGTCCTCTCTGCAGGCGCTCGGGTCGGGTCCCGCTGCGGGAATTCTCACAGCCGGATCCGACCCGGTCGTCTGCAGGCGGCCATAATCTTCGATTTTGTAAATTGCTGTAGAATATTTTGGTGCTCTATAAAACAAACAAAAAGATAAGTTATTTTGTTTTGGGTTGTTTTTTTTTGTTTTTTTACATTGTGTTAATGGAATTGTCCTACATAGGACATATATTACCTACCCAAAGGATAAGTAATTAAATGTCTGATCATTAGGGGTCCCAGCAGTCTCTAGAATGGGGATCCCAAGCCCCCTATTTGTCCTCACCCCCTGAAGAATGGTTGAGCATACGCCTTGGCGCTCCATTCACTGCCCCCAGGTGTTGGTCAGCCCATAGACCCTGTAAATGGAGCAGAGCTCAGGGTCCCCAACCATTTACCACCCACCCTGTATACGGTATATACATGTATGTGTAGCATATCCTCGCTTTCTTTCCCTCTGTGTTGCCTTATAAAATCATTAAAGTAACTCCGCAGAATATGCTTTCCTTTGCTGCTGGAAGCCTCTGATTCAGCATCTTCCTAATTGTGAGAAAGAGCGTGGAAGGCTGTAAATCTGCTGCTCATTATGGAGCGTAACAATGGATTGATTTATAGGGTGTAGCAACTGTTTGGCTTATTTAGTGTATGTGCAGAAAGATGCAGCTAAGCTCCAGGGCTTTTCACTGCTTCCACGTTACTTGCAGCCTCAAGGCTTCTGATGGATTTACTGACAATGTAATCCTAATGAAAATATCCCTGCGACAAGCTGAGGGACCGGACGGTTAGACTCTTGCCGGCCTGGCAGTTGCTAAGCTTTGCTCTCCCGACTCCCCCCCCCCCCCCCCCCCCCACGCCCCTGGTATATCTTTACAGCATTTTAATAGGAATATAAATATGGGGAATATATGGCATGTGGGTATTTCATGCTAATGATGATCATCTATGTATTAGTTTTGGCCAAACTGTTCTTTGCCTATATACTTGTAAGTCAATTCGGTACATATGATGGTGGTCGTTAACATTGGGAAACGGTCTTCTCTGGAGTTTGTTTTTGACATCTGTTTTCAATCTGCAAGGTATATTCCGGAGACTTCATTATTTTGTTTTCCAAGTTTTCACTGGATAGGTAAAAGCTGAAAGATTGGTGGAGGTTCGACCACAGTTGCCTCCACCGATCCTGGTTGGTCTCCCAGTGAGTGGAGCTCAGGTCGTGTAGATGCACCGCCACTCCATTCATTTCAATGAGTATGCTGGAGATCGTTAAGTTACTTGTACTCGGCGATCTCTGATGCTCTCGTTGAAATGAATGGTTCGGCAATGCGTTTGCACAACCTTCACTTCATTCACTTCATTCACTTGGAAGCCAACAAGGACGCCTGTTCTAGACATCGAGGGGTCCAAGTGGTCAGACTTATTACTGCTCGATGGCATTGGAGGTTTTGATCCCTGGTGTCGTACACTTTTTTGTTCCAGATTCCCCAACTATGGGAGACTCTAGCCTGCCTTCAAAGTTGAGTTTCAGAGGGCGGGTTTACTATCGATGAAGCCCAGATCTAATAAACTTGTGGGGGGGGGGGGGGGGAGTTTCTTTTAGATGCAAATGAATCTATCCTGTTCTTATACTTTTGTTTTAATCTTTACAGTCGGGACAGCCAAGCCCAGCCAGTTCTACGTCCAGCTCCAGTTCCAGCTTGGTGGCACCTCATAACCACAGACAAGGTATTAAACCCATAATGAGTAGCAGTTATAAACGCCGTCTAGAGTTGATGTATATTTGAATGTTATGGACTGTTGGTAGTTACCGTTCCCTGATGGAGAGAGACTGCTGTCCACCCGTTTTATGGACTGGGAGTCCACGATGGTACCTGTTCCCATTAGGGCTTTCTCACACATCTCCGGCTCGGAGACCCGACAGAAGCCTTACCATATATATGTGTGAACAATATGGGCAGCTGTTTGTATAAGCTTGTACTTTATGACCCTTATATTAGCACTGTAATACAATCCTCTCGGGACCGAACAGGAGGGATGGGAAACATTCTCTTTATTGCCTACAATGTAGGGCCATTGTTTTATGATGATCCAAATGTATTTCTGTTTCATTGTACTGATATACTTTTTAGTACTTTAGTATATAAGTACCCTAAGTTCACATTTGTGTTCTCCTTTTACCTTTTTTGGCTTTGTAGCCAAATAACAGAATAACTAGAAGTGCCAGATCTGGTATATGCCGGACCTGGGCAGCGACAAGTAGACCCCATTGACTATAATGCCGTCTGTCCAGCTTCTGGCAGGAGTTTTCCTAGGCAGCGTGCTGTTGTATTTCATCCGGGATCTCTTGCCGGATCTGCGCCATAGGCTCTGAACGCAGCCTCGGACACAGATATGAAGAGTCTAAGGAGCTGCACAGATGTTTAATAAATGGTTGATTAGTAAACACATGTTGTCCACCCCTAAGTATATAGCGGGAAGGAGGCTACAAAAATATCCAACGGACTATAAGTCAAGAATTTCAAGGGTTGTCCAGTATAGTGTACTGTATCAGCAGCTCCTCGCTGTTTTCAGGGTGTCCTTATGGACATTAACCCCTTAAGGATCAGGCTGTTTTGTACCTTAAGGACCAGACACTTTTTGGGATTTCAGTCATGTGGTGGTCTTACTGCACAGTTTTTTTTTTTCCCTTTTGGCAACCAAAATTATTTTTGCAGCGTTTTTTTTTCTGTGACATATAGTGTTATTTTTTTAAAGGGGTTGTCTCGCGAAAGCAAGTGGGGTTCAGCTCTTCTGTATGGCCATATTAATGCACTTTGTAATATACATCGTGCATTAAATATGAGCCGTACAGAAGTTATTCACTTACCTTCCCTGCGCTGGCGTCCCCGACTCCATGGCTCCGTCTAATTTCAGCGTCTAATCTCCCGATTAGACGCGCTTGCGCAGAAGGGTCTTCTCCCATCTGTTCGGTCCAGCACGAGCTGCATTCTGGCTCCGCCCCCTTCTACGCGTCATCGCGTGGCTCCGCCCCCGCCACGTGGTCCGATTCCAGCCAATCAGGAGGCTGGAATCGGCACACGTGACGGGGCGGAGCTACGCGATGACGCGTAGAATGGGGCGGGGCCAGAACACCGCTGCTGCCGGACAGACCCGAAGGCAGAAGACCCTTCTGCGCAAGCGCGTCTAATTGGGCGATTAGACGCTGAAGTTAGACGGAGCCATGGAGACGGGGACACCAGCGCAGGGAAGGTAAGTGAATAACTTCTGTATGGCTCATATTTAATGCACGATGTATATTACAAAGTGCATTAATATGGCCATACAGAAGTGTATAGACCCACTTGCTTTCGCGAGACAACCCCTTTAATATCTTTTATGCTGACTTTTTTTTTTTTCAGTTTTTTTTAAAGTTTTATTTATTTATATATATATGTATGTATGTATATATATGTGTGTGTGTATATATATATATAATTTTTTTTTTTTTTTTTATTTGTATATTAACGCTAAAATAAAGTATGGGAACGGGTTCCTCATTTTCTTCCGGACGTTTGGTTATAAAATAGGTATGGTTTTAGATTACAGGGTGCATACAGCGACGGTTTTGGTTGGCGTTGGCTTTGGGTTATTTTCTTATGTTTATATTGTTTTATTTTGTAATTTTGTTTTACCTTTTTTTGCAATTATTCTTCTTACCATCTATGTCCCTCAGGACCTCATATAAGACCTCTGGGGAACATTCACATGTTTTTAGTTTTCTTTTATTAGACACTTTTCCACTGTAGCTGGGGCATCCATAAAACAACCCCTGTAGTGACATTAGTCACTGGCAGAGTTGGCCAGGGTCTTCTGGGACCCTACAGCTCTACTGTAGGAGGGAATCCCGGGGGTCACGTGACTGCCGGGTCCTGTAGTGGAAGAAACACTTTCACTTTTTTTTAGTACATAGCGCTCATTTAGCGCTGTGTACTCAGGAAAGGAGGAGGCAAAAAGGGTTAAACCCCACTTCTCTCTCCTCCTCTGGGTTATCAGCTGTGACTAACAGCTGACAACCCATCCTGTTTCTGATGGATTGCAGAAGCAGGAGGCTTTAATCCCCGCTGTAATTTTACATACGGCTGGCTTTATGCCCGGGACCAAGCTCCGTAAATTTACAGTACTTGGCCCTTAATGGGTTAATCTTTTTTTCAGGCATGCATTGTCCTCGTGCTTGGAGGCGGGGGTTGTCCTTGTGCCTGGAGGCAGGGGTTGTCCTCGTGTGTGGAGGTGTGGATGACTATTCTCTCAGTAGTTCAAATTACATTAAACTTCAGGCTTTTTAACTCATTTTAAACATTGCAAGTTTTTAAGTTTGTGAGGTGCCATTAAAGAATAGGCATTCTGCTCTGGCTACTATAGGGAGGTCATTAGCGATGGTTGACACAGGGTTCTCTAGTTGGGGGGATTCTTTAACCCCTTAAAGGCTGGGCTTAGTTTAGTACTTGAGCATGGAACAAATTTTGGGATGTTAATCTCCACTTTTGAAAAGCTGAACCTTTTTTTATTTTTTACATCGACATATAAGGGCTCGTTAGTATTGTGGAGAGCTGTAGTTTTTATTGGTACAATTTTGGGGTACATATAATGTACTATGTAATTTTTTTTAAATATATATATATTTTTTTTTTGTGAGGGAATAAATGGTGAATCATCAATTCAGCATTTTTTGTGTCCTGTCCTTTTATGTCATCCACTACATGGGATAAATAACGCCACTTTATTTCCTGTGAGTTGGTATACTTATAATCTCACTTTTAGTAGGTTTTATCAAACATTCTGGCTACACTTCTGCTTTCCTTTAATAGCATTTAGTGTGTGGGATGCCGTGTGTTCAGCTTATTGTATGGGGTCATTACAGATGTAGCAATAACAAGCTTGGATTCTCTCATCCATTTTTTTTTTTTCAAAAAGAAAACTGCAGACAATTTTGTGTTTTTTTTTTTCCTACTATTGTTATTGCTGGCACAGGTGTAGCAAAATGTAACTTGAGACTTCTCTTTCTGTACCCCTGTTTGTTTACCCGTTTCACTTAATTACTTTCCAGTGGTGAGATATGGGAGCAATAGCGGTTTACTGGCTTAAAGGGGTTGTCCGGCCACACAGGGTAAAAATTTTTATAATGCTGCTGCTTTCCTTTCAGTAAGGATAGTAACAGACAGCATACAGGGGCTCAAATCGGCCGGCAGATCAGCTGCAATGTCAGTTTCTTACCTTAGATTCTGATCTTCACTGCAGCTTTCAAAGATGGCGCCTCTGTGCTGCCTTCCCACAATGCTCTGCGCTCTCCCTCTTCTGTGTGCGCGCTCTCGATGGTAGTAAGACACATGAAAAGGCAGGATTTCCCTCAGCTCACGTCCTAGCCCCGCCCATGACACGCCCACCTCTATTGAACTGATCTACAGTCTTTCCCAGCCCAGGCCCCGCCCCCTGCTGCATACTATAATCAGAGGGGTTGTGGCCAGGGGAGACTGTTATACTCTCATGGTTCACGATAAAATCCTACCATGAGTGTAAACAGCAGCACAGTGTATAGTGAATGGAGAGGGGCAGGGGAGAGCCGAGAGAGAACTCTCCTGCAGCCCCCCCACTGCAAAGCTACCTACTGCCCCCCCCCCACCCTGCTGAAGTAAAGTAAAACAAAACATTCCCCCACACACACATGCCCTCATAGTGCCCCTCCCACAGCGACCCCTCTCACAATGACCCCCCCCGACTTCTGTCAGCCGGGTCCCTGCACACACACACACACACATCACTGCACCCCCCCCCCCCCCTTGCACACATCCATCCATCCATCCATCTCTCCCTCTCCACCCCCCCCTTCCCCCGGGACTTCTGACAGCCGGGTCTCCAGACACCACTAGCGCACACACACACACATCACTGCACCCCCCCCTTGCACACATCCATCCATCCATCCATCTCTCCCTCTCCACCCCCCCCCCCCCTTCCCCCGGGACTTCTGACAGCCGGGTCTCCAGACACCACTAGCACACACACACATCACTGCACCCCCCCCCTGCACACATCCATCCATCCATCCATCTCTCCCTCTCCACCCCCCCCCCCCCCCCCCCCCGCGAGAGCCCGCCCCTCCACTCATGCTTACCTTGGAGATGAAGAGCCAGCAGCCACGCCTCCCCTGCAGGCAGAACTGAGCTTCCCAGCGGCTGAAGTTCTTCTGCACATGCGCAGAGCTGTGCTGGAGAAGCTTGTCCCGACAAGAAGAGGACAAGAGACTTGTCGGAACCCATGGCAACCGAGGAGCAACACGGGGGGGGGGGCAGCCCAAGAGGTAAGTGAATAACTTCTGTTTGCCTAATTTACAATGCACAATGTATATTACAAAGTGCATTGTATTGGGCAAACAGAAGTAATGAGACCTAATGTTTATTGCCGGACAACCCCTTTAAGATAACTTGTGGCAAAAAGTTATCACAGTCAAATAGTTGAACTTTGCTACATCTGTGCTTGTATAATGGGAGGCTGAGTGGGCTTGTAAGGTGATAGCCACTTTTATGAGCCAGATTCGCTCTTTGTTTCACTTCTCTTAGTAGGTCATACAAACAGGGCTGCAGGGATGACCCCAGATTTATGTGGGCCCTTGGGTGATGGAGTCTCAGCGTTGTTTACCTCATTTCCCATAAGGTTAATATAATGTGTTATTGTTATTTTATGGGGCCTTACGATTTTGGCAATACTGTATGCGGGCATCGCTAAATCACTGAAACTCTTTGGTATAATGAGTATACCTATTCTCAACTTCTATAGGGTTATCGTTGAAACTATAGCTCTCAGTATGGTTCGAACAATAATACGAATATGCTGAGAGTTGTAGCTTTAGACATTACACCTGAACTCGGTACTGATAGAATAGTCAGAGAAAGAATACACCATGATGGGGAATGTGTGATACCTTTTAATGGCTAACAAAAACACATGATGTTAATGTGAGCTTTCAGACCTCACAGGGTCCTTCATCAAGGCAAAATGAAATAGATCCGAAGGGGCATGCATATATATACGCACATACTTATGACAAGGCTCAGACATGAATGTGATTAATTTGCACTTAAAAGAATACGTTGGAATGCATTGAATCTCTCATGGAATTTTATTAGTTCTTGTTCAGCGTTGGTCCAGATGATTATAATGTCTTCAATGTAGCAGAAGTAGGCCAATGGTTTGCTGGAGCCGGAGGCCAGAAAGTCACTGCAGTTTTGCCATGAAAAGGTTGGCATATTGCGGTGCCATTTTACTGCCCGTGGACATGAACAATCTCACTTTGCTCTACTGGCTAAAACCGTACCACCCTCTTTTTTTCGTTTTATGATTGGGAATGGCTCATTTATTGGTTTCTTCTCCATCTGCCCCAGACTTTCATGAATTCCCCAGTTAATTCTTGCATCTGCAGAGTTAGTCTTTGAAAATAATAATGTCTTGCTAGGTCACCTGAAAATAGCGCTACTCACTGCGGCTCCTGAAATAAAATATAAGACACGGTGCCCAGGGCCCTGCTAGGTTTTTTTTTTTTTTTAAACCCATTGAAATCAATGGAGGAAAAAAACTGAAATGTTTAATTCCAGTTTTCTATTCCAAAACGGATCAGGTAGATGAAAAGCCCCGACCCAGATGTGAATGAGCCCTAAAAGAAGTATTCATCTCACTTTGGAGTTAGAAACTGAATTATGTTGTGAGAATGTGCTGCTTCATCTACCTGTAAAGCGGGGGTGGGGGGGGGGGGTGTTATCGGGTTATTGTATCCTGAATGGAGTATAAAATAACGGCATAAGTTGTTGCTATGAATGCCGCCCCCCTTCTGGATTATTTAGGGATTTGGCAGCAATACTGTTTAACAAAGTGTGAAATAAAAGCAGCAAACAACTCCGAAAAGTGCCTGCTTGACCAGAAGTTGACCTTGAACTCCGAGGAGAACGGCAAAAACTAAATGGATCACAAACGGGCAAACAAAAGCTCCAGCTTCAGAGAGGCCTGCAATCAAATTGATTTGTTAGCCTGATTTTTTTTCTAAGTTCCCCATCACACTTTGCTGCAGGTCACTATTGATTTTTCGTCTGTTGCGGAGAGCCGGGCTCTGCTAGTTGGACTTTATTTTTCCATTTTATTTTTATTTTTTATTGTATTTTTTGTCTGTTCTGCTCAAAACCCAGAATATCAGCGAAGAAGAAAATAATAAACGTGACGAAGTGGAGATGTGTGCTTAAAGGGAATTCTTGCTATTGATGACTTAACCTCAGTACAGGTCGCCAGTAGATGCTTGACAGGGGTCCTCGGCTCGGGACCTCCTGCTGATCAGCTTATTCCCGGCACTGCTGTCAGTACGGACAGCGCTGGAAGCAGATCTCACTGTCTGTACTGAAGCAGCCTGATTTGGTAATGCAGGTACAGCTTCCATGGAGGACATGTCATCAATAGAAAAAAGTTCCAGAAGTCGTGAACAATCCCTTAAATGTAGCATCGCAAGATAAGTAATGTTTACTAAGCACTCTTTTAGCCAGGTTGGAAGTAATGGCATTGCAACGACAGGCTGATCTAACCTAGTAATGGTAACGGCAGTCAGACTGTAACCACATTCACTTAGACTGCTTGTGGTGCAGGCCGGTCAACGCTACGATCTCAATCCATGATACGTGTGCCAAGACCAAGATTGCTGCACGGTAATCATCAGTCCAAGGCGATTGGAAACTGTAGTGAAAAGGAAAGGCAATAAGTAAAAGTTCTTAATAAGCCTCTCGCATGTCTTGTAGCCCATGATAATGTTCTCCTGGCATCATTCAGATAGCAAGGCATTGGTAACAATTGCCTACAAACACACAAAACATCGAAGATTGGCTACTAAACATTCCACTTCGATGTAATTCTAATGTATTGGACTTCCCAAGTGAGGCAGTCCATTCTGATTATTAAGATACCCGATGGAGCCTCTTCTGACTGCTTAGAATTCCTCCATAATGGAATTTACTGGAAAGGACATACAAGAAAAAGTCTGAAAGTTCGGAAGCTTGATGATTCTCATCGCTGCCAATCCATTTGCTAAATATATGTTATAGATTCATGATTATGTATTCAAAAGGCATTAATGTGCTAAAATGTACAGCTCTCAGGGTATAAATTAGCAGTTGCTATATTTCATGGAGGCTCTAGTACCCTGTTGGGCCGACTCTAGCTTGGATACAAGATGTGATACAGGTGGGCATGGACGCTCTAGTACCCTGTTGGGCCACCTCTAGCTTGGATATAAGATGTGATACGGGCGGGCATGGAGGCTCTAGTACACCATAGTACAACCTCTAGCTTGGATATAAGATGTGATGCTGGCGGCATGGAGGCTCCAGTACCCTGTTGTACCACCTCTAGCTTGGATACAAGATGTGGTGCTGGTGGCATAGAGGCTCTATTACCCTGTTGGGCCGACTCTAGGTTGGATACAAGATGTGATACAGGTGGGCATGGAGGCTTCAGTACCCTGTTGGGGCACCTCTAGCTTGGATATAAGATGTGATACAGGCGGGCATGGAGGCAAACCGGTTCTGTATGGTATCCTGTGGCATATCCGTCCACACTTGCTGTAGCTGAGCCACTAGATTGTGCAAATTTGTAGGCTATCGAAGTTGGCATCCCAGATGATCCCATACATGTTCTATTGGTGATAAATCTGGTGACCGGGCAGCCACAGAAGTGTGACAATGTTGTGGGGACATTCCTGTAACTCCCTTCTGTATGTGAACATTATCTGCTGCCTCTTAAAAGCCGCCATGAGAGGAACACGTGTGTCTGCAGGATGTCCTGAACATATCGCTGAGCTGTCCTTGTCCCTTGTGCCACCACTAGGGGCCCCCTAAACCATCACACCACTTGGATTGAAAATTCCTACAGATTTGCAGTGTGGAATCCATCCCATCTAATCGTACCTTTTAGAAAAAGCTCAAACGTGCATTTTGTACTGCAAATCCACAACATGTTTCCAGTACAATATATGTGGGTGAAGTCTTCAAAACCCTATTCATGTGTACAGCAAGAAAAGCTTCCTGTGCAGATTTTCGGATCTACAGTATGCCCCTTCACCAGACGTCACCCCTTCAGTTTATAGATCTGAGATTCACAATAGTCGCACAACACATGCAGATTTCTCTGTGGAATCCCTCAACTATTCAACACGTGCACTTGGCCTAAAGGCTATGGACATCTCTGGGAGGCAGAAATTTGTTTTCCACTAATGCATGTATGGGGTTCACGATCATTTGTGCAATAATGTTTCATTCTGTCTTCTGCAGGTTGTACAGATCAGCGGAGCGTCCAACAGCTGATCGCTGATCACTGCCTGTATGATTAGCGTGCAAACCGCTTGATCTAGTGAGCGATCTGTGCGATAATCATGCCGCGTAAAAGGGGCTTTAGACTGCAGTTTCTGCATATAGTGATATGTAGAAGCTGCACAAGACAAGCAGCGCAAAACTTTTAATCAAACCCTATTGCAAAAATGATTGTCAGAACCAAATAAATGTGTTGCAGTGAAAAAAACTGCCTCACAAAGCAGACCCTAAGGAAATGAACAGGATATGGATTCCTTCCTTCAGTAGGCTTCTAATTATAAAGCATATTGTAATAGTAACATATTGCTTTAGGCTGATTGAAGACCATGTCCAACTAGTTCAGCCTGTTTAACCCCCCCCCCCCCCCTTGTTGATCCAGAGGAAGGCAAAAAAAAAAACAACTAGCCAATTTAGCTCATCTGGAGGAGTCCTGGTTTGCCCCGTCTCCTGTGCCATTTGTTATTTGGATGAGAATTGACCATTTTTTTTTCCCAGAAAATTAGCAAACGTTTTAAAGAATATTTTGAGAACTGACTCTCCGTTGTATATATCTACTAGAACGTTAATTTTCCTAGGTTTCTTCATGTCTTGTCCAGGCTCTCTGAGGTCCATAATGAAGGACTTGCATTCTGATGACAACGAGGATGAGTCTGATGATGGTGAGGACAATGATTCTGAAAATGAGAGGACTATCCACATGCATGGAGGGAGTCGGGCTCGCAGGTACATCATCTTCTTAATGTATGCCATTCATTTATTCTTCCTGTATCATGTGAAGTTACTAGAATTGATATTGACCATATTTGTCACTAACCAGTAAGGTTGGTGAGAAAACTGCATAGTCTTAAAGGGGTTTTGTCATTAAAAAACAAAAGAATTCTGTACTCTCCTATTCCTCCACAGGCCGACTCCATACCCATCTTGTCCTCACTGCTCTTAACCAGTGCCCCTGGTCAGCTCACCGCAAGCCTCTGATTCTTGTCATGAAGCCTGCATTCCTTGCATTCCTTCCTGCAGGTCAGTGAAGGTCACATCCCTGTGACGTAGCTTTCACTGGCTAGGAAGGAATGCTGATCTATTGCTGAGACAGCAGGCATGCAGTGTCTCTGCAAAAGCTCGGAACTCCCTGCCAGCCTGTGATTTAGCGACGTATCGTACGTTGCCGGGCAGGAAGGAGACTGCCTGTGAATATACGTAATGTCACAGGAAGCAGAAGAATCAGGCGGCTGGAGGTGAGGTGACCCCCTGGGACCGCAGGAGAAGATATGGTAAGTAGACTGACGGGGAAGAAATAGGGAAGAATAGAATTATTTTTTTTTTTTAATGACAGGACCCCTTTAAGTATAACCTTCCGGAACCCTGTGGCACCCTGTATTTTACAGTTAAAGCTGAAGGTATTTCCAGGCCACTACTCCCATTATAAACTCCCAAGGCAAGTTTCTCATTTTCTTTTTTCTAAGTGGAGGCACACAAATAATCTCTTTTGCCCCTGGGACTAGTTGTTTCTGCAGCTCTTTCACACAGTCTCATGCAGCAGCCTTATAACTGCCCCATGTTGTACAGAGCTGTAGTAGGCATATGGGCACTTACTGTACCTTCTTATGGCTCTGATTAAATTGCTTTTTCTTTGAGGGGAGAGTATGTCCAACATATGATGCGTGTCGCCGTACAGCCCCCTGAACCGGCTCTGCTGGGTGCACGGGGCCTTATTTGTATAACAACGTACGGCACGGTTTCAAACTTTTGCAAGATATGAAAAAAGAAGAACTATAGTAAGGCTTGGGAGCAGCTAGATATGTTAATCGGTAAGATCGCAGCCCCCCATTGAGAGATCGGGAAACATTAAAACAGAAGTTAACACAAAACTCAAACAGCCATGCAAGTCAATTGTGTAATTTAATGTATTTGCTCATACTATTTCCGTTCTTTACAAGCTGGGGCAGGCCGCTGCCCACGGTTCCCGTAGCCCTTGCAGGCTGCTCACCATAGAAGAGTGCCGAGGAGGTTATGTTTTTATCCAGCTTTAAGCCTTTCCAATCCACTGTCTGACGTCTTAAGACATTATGATTTAAGGCTGTACAGCTCTGATGTTGGAAGACGTCCATCAGGGTTCTCTTACTGTATATTGCCAGCCTCTCTGCTGTCGGAGCCTATCCAACGTGTCACCTCATGCAGTACTGGCTTTAGCCAGCATATAGCGCCATTGTATAACGGCAGAAAAAGAGTAAGCCCCCTAGGAAAACCAGGATACAAATTGGATTGCAAAGGGTTAAAGGCAGATGGGGAGGGAGTCCATGTGTAATGGAGACCAGGGAGGTCTCTGTCTCACATATTAAACCCTCTTGTTCCATCTCTATTCAGTTTTCTGCATGGAAGATGAGAACCAGAGATGGAACCAGCGCTCGAGGAATAATTGCAAGGTGAAAAGTAGCCCGAGGCAACTGTCATACGTTCGTTACCAAAATGCAGTGATTTTGGCGTTTTGCTACGATTTCACACTGTTTTCTAACGCATTATCCTGCGTTTCACAGCATTTTTTTACGCACCCGGTCATTGTAATGGGTGATGGCGTGCGCTAAAATGCACAAAAATAGAGCAGACAGCGTTCGAAAATCGATCCGTTGTTCAGTTTCGATGCATGCGGACACTAAGGACAGACTAATTTATCTTTCCTCGTTCAGACTAAACGATAATGATTATAATCCTTCAGATTCTTGCTGATCGCAGGAATATGAATGATGTCTTGGCCCATGTCAGAGGCCCTCAGATGGAAATGTTTTCAGTCGCAGAGATCCTGTACATTTAGGCAATGTGTGAATTCTAGAAAACCATTATATTCTGAACTAATGGTTGTGGGTTCACGACAAGATTCAGCACAAATTGTGTTTGAACTCTAAGGACAGGGATAATCCAGCCTGAACCATCAGGGGCGCTCTTGGTCTTTTATCAGAACTGCAGGATTATTCATGTAACTGGCCTTCTGAGATGTGTGATGTCTGCTGTCTACATTTACAGAATCAGCCTAAGTGATGGAAGCAATAGTGAAAGCAGTTCGGTTTCATCACCATTACGGAACGAGCCTCCAACCTTGTTAAAAACCAACAACAATCAGGTATGTTTTAAAAACTTTGCTATAATGAAAACGTTTTGGTACGGTGTTAGCCAGTAGAGCAAAATGTGATTGTTCCCAGCAAGTAATCTTGTAGATATTAAAAGGTATCATGGCTAACAAAAATAGATGAAGTTCTTGCGAGGTTTCAAACCTCTCGTAATTCTTCCTCAGGCATAATGGAATAGATCTGAAGAGGCATGCATATATATACACACATACTTATAACAAGGCACAGACATGATGTGATTAATTTGCACTTAAAAGAATACCACAACAGGATGAGTAGAGAAATACATAAATACTTAGTCCACTGATAAAGATGTTACAGGTTTATTGTCTCTGAATTAGTGTTAGGGGGTCACCAGGCCAGAGTGTTATCTTTGCTATAGATTTCTCATATTTCCCAGTCATGCATAAATTCTCTTGAAGAATGTAACCCTCTGTTGAAAGTGTCAAAAGTTGTTATACATTTGTACTCACAAATTCTTCTATGGCTTTGTGATTTTAAAATTGCCTTTAAGTATATTAACTTTCATGTGTTCTATGTTGTGTCCGTGACTAGAAAAGTGCTCAGCCACCGGTAATGTTGTCGTTGTTTCTTTAATTGTGTGGCGATGAGATCTCCTCCTGGCTTTCAGTTTTTGTCCTGTTTCTCGATTATAAAGACCCCCAACAAGACATTTACTGCACATGATTAGACAACATCAGACGTGAAACATGTGAATGTCCCTGGGCTCTTATAGTCCTGCTGTGTGTTGGGGATTTGTATCCTGTCCGTCATCAGTACATGTGAGCAGGTCTTACAGCTCCTTACATTGCAGGGATAAGTTCCTTTTTGTGTGTCGGAGGACAATGCACCCCTGATTATAAGGTTCCTCAAATTTGGAGGTTGCCTATAACATAGGAGGGCAGGGTCCGGGAATACTGTTTTCATACGGTCATCCTTGTGTAGGGTATGATGGAGTTTCTTTGCGGTTTTTCTTAGTGCCTCTAGCTGTGAATTGTAGGTCACTACCAGAGGTACATGATCGTTTCCTTCCTTCTCCTTGTATTGGAGTAGTTGATTTCTGGGTATCCTGGTGGCTCTGGTGATTACTGGGTATCCTGGTGGCTCTGGTCATCAGTTGAGGTGGGATGGTAGTCCTGATTTAAAAATGCCCTTTTAAGATGGTATAGATGTTCCTCTGTCTGTTGGGTTGGAGCAGATCCGGTTATATCTGATCGTACTCAATGGGGGTTTTGATGTGTTTGGGATGGGAACTGTCTCATCTGAGGTATGTGGGCCGATCAATCGGTTTCCAGTATATGGATGTCTGTATTGAGGAGTTTGAAATTTTTATGGTGGTGTCCAAAAAATTGATTTCAGTATATGAGTAGCTTAATGTGAGGTTTATGGTGGGGTGGAATGCATTGAATCTCTCATGGAATTTATTAGTTCTTGTTCAGTGTTGGTCCAGAGGATTATGATGTCATCAATGTAGCAGAAGTAGGCCAGTGGTTTGCTGGAGCAGGAGGCCAGAAAATTACTCTCCAGTTTTGCCATGAAAAGGTTGGCATATTGCGGTGCCATTTTACTGCCCATGGCAGTTCCTCTAAATTGCAGGACTCTCTCTTTGCCAAAGGAGAAATAATTGTTTGTGAGCATGAATCTCATGAGTTGCAACACAGATTGTGAGGCAACCCCATTGGCCTCAAGGTCTAGAGAAAAGAAGGTTTCACCACCGACACAGAGGGGGGTTCTTTACTGTAAGTGCAGTAAGACTATAGAACTCTCTGCCTAAGGAAGTGGCAAAATCAATAGAGAAGTTTAAAGAGAACTAGAAGTCTTTTTAGAGCGCTATAACATTACTGGATATGGACATTAAATAGTCAGAATGAGATGGTGATAGGGGGATCTTCCGACTCCTGGATTTAGAGTCAGGAAGGAACTTTCTCTGAGGAGTGTTGATCCAGAGATTATTCCGACGGCCATTATGGAGTCTTGAAGGATTTCTTTCCCCCTGAGTTGGGTAAATTGTCTACTGCCTTATTGGGGGTTTTCACCTTCTTCTGGATCAAGATGGGGGGAACAAAGGGGGGGGGGGATTATATATATTATACCTTTTTTTTTTTTTTTCTTCCTTGCACTGGTTTTGTTAAATGTACCCCTCTGATATTTTTTAGCCCGAGTTGTGCTAGGCTAATGATACAGTAAAGCATGTGTTTTCCATTCCTCTGTGTTTAACTACCTACACTTTTGTCTCGTTTTTCCACATCAAATCAAGTTCTTGATACGGCTGCAAATCTGTTAAGGTTACAATGGGAACAGAAGCCTATGCTATGCTGCCCACACACTGTTCTTTACACACAGCACATAATGCACAGTGATAATTTGGCTTCTCACAAGGATACAATGCTGCCAACATTTAAACACCGCTGCTATAGCAGCAGGCTCACCGGCCATGTATATTTAACAGCGCTAATAGCCGTCCTCCACGGAGGAGCACGTCGGCCGGGGATCAGCCAGCAACACATTAACATTTCTGGGTTTTGTCTGTGTTTTTTGTTTACTCCACATTGGATTTCTCCGCATACAATCCATTCTAGTTAGTGTAATTTGTACCAGCTATTCCATCTTCCAGTAGATTTGCATCCGTCATGCGTAATGAACCTTTTATGAGTCTGGAGAAGGGAGCTGAAAATGGCTTCATCCGCGATGCCGGGCATCATTCTATAAAATTACATTTACAAGATTGCATTAAGATGTGATCCAGCAGAGAAGGAACTGAAGAACAAGAATGACCCTGGGATCACAAGTAGAGGGGCAGAAAGATGAAGCCGAAATATAGAAAGTGGACTTTTCTTAAATTCACTTTACCCCAAGTCGAGACAATATAACTTGGGTCCCGTCGCAACTGTCAGAGCAAGACATATATCCGCCATATTCTTAAACCTAGCCATTGTTCTAAGATAAAAGCTGCCTGTGAGCGTCTTGTAAGTTCCTTTGAACTGTGTGTGCATATTGTTCTGACACCCCCTTTGTTCAGGCAGCATTTCGCCATTCCTGGGGATTATTTGATGCTCTGCCAAGCCATGCCCCACATAAATAACCTACAAATGAAAAACATACTTTAAATAAGGGCCTGTACAGTCAGTTGTGGGGATCCAGCGCTGCCAGTGTCGGAGCGTGCAGCTGAAGGGTCACCGTAAAAGATGAAACAATCGACACGGTATATTCCTTCACTGCTCATGATACTCGATGCCACTCACAGGCGGGGCAAGCGATTGGCGTGATGCCAATGCTTGTGGAGTACGTGAAACTGCACATATGTATCTCGGCTGTTCTCTCTATGGTCTTTGTACAGAAGGCACACACAGTCGCAACAATAAGCAGTGCAATATTCGACTTACATTCCATGAATGGGCTATGAATTAGAGGTGAATGTATTAGTCCCGGTTTATCATCTGAAGGGTATGTTCCCACATTGCAGATATGCTTCAGAAAATCCCATAGCAAATCTGCACCATTTTGGTGCGAATTTGTTTGCTGTTGCGGATCGGGACCCCCTTGGGAACACAAAATGCGGCGCTCAAGGAGCAGAAAGAAGCTGCAGTAGGGGAGGATTCATTATTTTTATTTTTCTGTAAAATGTTCGTTCTTGCAGATTGTGCTGCGGATCCGTCGGAATTGGCAGCGATTTGGATATGTTGCAGATTTTGACTCAATGGGGGGGGAACGCCACAAATCTTCCACCCGTTCGCCACATAAATTGACATGCTGCTGATTTAAAATTCGCACCACGGATCAATTTACTTTGCAGATTTATTACATTGATTGTGTATGAGATCTCCGTAAATCCCCTTCGCTGTAGCGTTAAACACAGAACCAAAATGCAAAGCAATCATTCATTTTTATGTAATAATCTCATAAAATTCATTAAAAAACGTATTCATGCTGAATTCTCATGTGTAAACGGGTCATAAATAAACCTCCTCATGCTAATTATAACATAAGCAGTCCCGCTGCTGTAGGTCCCTACATTATTATACCAACCGCTGTACAATTATGGCCACGAGCGGTTTGTCTGTAGTACGCCTAGCTCAACTTGAAACCCTTTGTCCGCAGCCCGTGATGCGTATTAACCTTTGCAATCCAATTTTGGATTCAGTGTTTCCTAGGAGGCTTTCTCTTTCTGCCATTTTACAATGGTGCCATCTGCTGGCTAGAGCCAGTACTGTAGTATGTGAGAAGCCAGAGAGGCCACCGACAATAGAGCGGCCAGTAAAATATACAGTAGAAATACCCTGCCGGATGTCTTCTGACATCGGAGCTGCACATGCTTCAATCAGAATGCAGGAAGACCTCAAACAGTGGATTGGAAAGGGTTAAGATAGGCCCAGTTATGTACATGTCTTGGGATTGTAACATCTCACAGGACTGCGGAACACCGCGGATCATGCATCCCAAGGGCTTTCTCTCTGGACTTGTGGATGATATACCTGGAAATGTGGCACCCTGTATAAACTTTGGGTTTTCTATGCAAAAAAGTAACTTGGCTCAGTTGGAAGCCGACTAGGGCTGCCTGGACTCTGGTGGTCAATGGCATAGCACCTCTGTAGGGTTTACCTATTTTTACTTGGCTGCCCTAATAAATTTTGAAAAAATTTGGGGTTGTCGGACAAACTGCCCTGCGACCACATTAGAGTTGGTTGCTTAACCCTTATCCCTTTGCTTTGAAGTCTAGGGGCCGTTTGTAAAGTCCTCTTACCTCTATCCTTCTCTTGTCGGTTGCGCTGTGTGGTTCTACTGTGTGTTCTGCTTGTTTTTACCCCTTGTTCATCCTGGGTTCCCCAGTTGGGAATCCGTTCCCCCTGGTTTTATACTTTTATATGTTTATTGCATGTTTTCTGGCACAGTATTTTGTACATTGTCATATATTGTCTTTTTCGCTCCTTCTCCTCTTGGTGTACGGCTGCGGTAATGTTTCATCCTGTATTTTACATGGTTTGCTTTTTTATAAACGTCCCTTTAACAAGCAATCATAAAAAGGAGTATTCCCATTTCAGCCAATCATCGCTTAGGCTGCCTGTCCACGGTTGAGGCGGAATATCGCTAGCGATATAATCCCCCGCGGGCGAGGAGGGGGAAAGCAATGAAAGGAGAACCGCAGCACGCAGTGGTTTCAACCCCGCGAGCGGAGAATCACTAGGATTCTCCACTCATGGACGTCGGGCTGCGCTTTCTATAGTTGGCCTATGGAAAGCGTGTCATGTGAGGTCCATGGGCGATTTATCACCGCGGATCTTGCAGTGACAACCCGCTTGTGGACAGGCAGCTGAAATGGGAATATCCGAAGCATGCGTTAGTATGTACTCCATGCACAAGTTGTCTGTTATTCGTATCGTATAGTAGAAGTTTTCCTAGTATGTTGTGTTACAACCTATTACTATTAGTAAAGATGAAGAGCCGCCCACTACATGAATGATTCCTGCTTGCACAAGATTTACTGCCTGATGTCTCAGATGTCGCTTGTTTCTTTATAAGGCAGCTGTAAATTCCATGGGGTCTAGCGGCAATCATAAAGTTCGGGAGCCGAGGTCAAGAGCTTTTATCAGCCCCACCGGGGGCCAGCCAGCATTTACCACATTCTGTTAGTTTTTAACTCCTATTTGGAAGTTTCAAACTCTTAGGCCAAAGAGGAGGGGGGGAGGGGGGAGTCCTGGACTATTCGTTAGGTTTCCTCTTATCCTGAAGCTGTTGCTCATAGTGTCTGGGAGCAGCTGGATACCAGTCCGCACACACAGTCCTGCTGTGGAACCTCTCCTTACAGCACACAGTTTTAGGTCTTGAATCTTATAAAATGACTCAGTTGCAATTAAAAACAAACTATTTTTAGTCTAAATTGTGTGTCTTTTTTGTGTTTTGATGTATTTTAGATCCTGGAAGTGAAAAGTCCAATTAAACAAAGCAAGTCTGAAAAGCAAATAAAAAATGGAGACTGTGATAAGGTAAGCCTAGAGTCTTAACTGGCCAAAGCTAAAGGTACGGGAATGCCCAGGCATTTATACTAGATGTCATACTGCTTTGGAATGATTTATATAGCCACACCATTGTTTTCTGCCTGTTAAACACTGCAGTGTTCCAGTTTGTCCCCCAAGGCTTAAAATATTGTATATTCTACTTTCAGTTCCAGCTTTGCTGCTTTTGTTTTCTTGTCCTAGCAATCACTTAGTCGATTACCTCCCACCCCTCCCCCACCCCATAACATATGAGCTACACAAGCTCTTTTTTTTTTTTTTTTTTTACTTGCCCCATTTGTGTATTTTTTTATTTAAGTCCATGGAGAACAACAATTCATAAAACATTGCTTGTGGTTTTATATGCAGTTTTGCAGCACAATTTTCTGTAGAGGAAGTTTTAGAGAAATGTGCAAGAACTGCTTCTTTGACTGAAGACAAGGATGGTGCAATGGTATATTAACCCATGTGTTACATAAAAGTGCAAAATAAACTCAGGGCCAAGGCAATGAATACTGGAGAGAATAGCATGTTTAGAATGCAAACCCTGTATGTAAAATATCTCACTGTATGTATGTATGTGTGTGTAGGTAGGTGTGTGTGTGTGTGTGTGTGTGTGTGTATATATATATATATATATATATATATATATATATATATATATATATTATAATGTAACTACTAAAGGCCCTTGTTATACAGAACAAAAATATAATTTAGACTAGCGAAAATCATTCAGTCTAAACACGCAATGATCGAACAACAAATCGCAGGCATAAAATACCTTGTGGGCTCGTTCGCTAATCTTTTGGTTTAAATAACGTTCATTTAGTCGTTCTCAGTCACTTACACAGTGAGAGTGCATTCAGACAACTGTATATCGTCCGCGTATTCATGCCGGCTGATATACGGCGTCTCTCTCTGCAGGGGGAGGAGGCTGGAAGAGCCGGGAGCAGAGCTCTTAGCTCCCGCCCCCTCTCTGCCTCCTCTCCACCACCCTGCACTATTTTCAATGAGGAGAGGCGGGACAGGGGCGGAGCTAATTCTCAAAACTTAGCCCCGCCCCATCCCACCTCCTTTCATTGCAAATAGTGCAGAGAGGGGGCGGGAGCTCAGAGCACTGCTCCTGGCTCTTCCAGCCTCCTCCTCCTCCTGCAGAGAGAGACGCCGTATATCGGCCGGCGTGAATACCCGGCTGATATATGGTCATCTGAATGCGCCCTGAATGTGAATCACTGAACGATTTCTCGTTTGAACGAGCCGGTGATGTATCAGCTGTATAAACAGGCCACCGGGCGAACTGACCTCGTTCACTCATTCAAACAATAAATCGTTTGGTGTAAATGGACTCAAACCTGGCTACTTATATTGTACAGGACTGGCCCATTCAGTAATCTGTAACCTCCTAGCATTCCCAGCTGGCAGCATTTAAGCCTATCTTGGTAGTTTTCATTCAGTGACCTCTTTGCCCCGCGAGAGTGTAAAGTAAGTTACTATTACAGGAGCGAACTCCTCTGCTGCATCGCAGGATACAATAAAACCTGCAGGACCCAGAAAGTTACATTTTTCATGTGGTTGAAGAAGAGATGAAGGGAATTCTATGATCCATTAGATGAAAAGTAGCAATATTGCAGAAGGTTTCCTAAATCTCGCCGTGGTTCTCTTTTGCAGGCGTATCTAGATGAACTGGTTGAGCTTCACCGAAGATTAATGACTCTTAGAGAAAGACATGTACTACAGCAGGTAAGTGATGCAGCAAGCATTGGGGCGGCAGCATTGATATACCCATTATTAATAAAGGTGTTGTGCTACTAAGGTGGTGATCTCCAATGCATGATACAACAGTCTGTTAGACCGTGTTACCATCTCATGATCTCCAGTGATCGCCTGCTAGATAACATTACAATGCTACGGACCTTCAGCAAATCTAAAGCTTAGTATGTAAAGAAAACTGCAGCGAGTCGGATATGTGAGATGCAAACAGTGGATTTGTTTCTTAAAGAAGTGGTCGTTTACTGATCATTTTACTAATGAAATGATTGTGCTTCCTCCAGTGAAAGACACACTTTTTGTTAGCATCTCTTTCCTCTGGCTCATAGGATAGTTTATATGTTGATATTTTTAGGACATGTGACCAGGGTTAAGGCCCATTTAGACATGATTATCACTCAAAAGCCGTCTTTTGAGCAATAATCGTTGCGTCTAAATGCGCTGCTATCGTGCCGCACACTGATATCTCAGCAGGCGGCGCTGATAGCATTCTTTCAGCTGGTATTCCACTGGCAGTTATCGGCAAGACACCAGCTAAAAGCTCTGAGAACAATGCAGCTGTTTGCATGTACAAAACAGCTGCATTGTTCTCAGAGCTATCACAACAGTATTCCGCTCCACCTGCCTTAACTCTTAAGTAGCTAATTAGCTACTTAGAGTTATGCAAAGATGATCGCTCAAAACTATCACTCAAACTGTCGTTTGAGCGATCATCGTTCTGTGTAAATGGGCATTTAGTCCTGATGGGCTCATACACCTTTAAGACTCACTGTGGTAACACGAAAACGAATTCTTACACAATGTCCCATTTAGACGGAACGACTACACGAGTACAGACGTCACTGCTGGGTTCTTTGCGCTTGGGCAGCGCTTTTAGAAAAGCAGCGTTAGGTTCTCTCTGGTTACTCACTCAATTCTTCATATTCTATGGGCGGGGTGCGTTTACACTCAGCCAGAAGTCAGCGATCCAGCTATGATTTTCACAATGGCTGTGCATTTAGACGCATGATTATCACTGAAATTCGTTCTTATGAATGGTAATTGTCCCGTGTTAATGGTCCTTTCTGCAAATAAGAAAGGTGGGAAAATACCTTTACAGCGCCACCTATGGGATGACAGCATTCCTTCAAATCAAAGTGACTTTATAACAAGTCTTATCAATGATTGGGATTAGGAAACCAAACCAGAATACCATACACAGACAGACTGTTTCGGGATGATTTCCCCTCATCAGTGTGCAGCAGGCTTCTGGCTTAGTCTGTGAGGGGCCTATGACGTGGGTCAGAAGCAGTGTCGTGTCTCCTTAAGGAGAGCACCCAAAAAGTGTGTGGAGACACCTTGGGGGTGAGTGGGTCAGGGTATGGTATAGTCTCTCCCCAAGGAGAGCACCCAGAAGGGGTGTGGGGACGCCTAAAAGATGAGTAAGGAGACTTATAAGGCAATGCTCCTCTGGAAAATTTATGCAAATAAGAAAGATGGAAAAATACCTCTACAGAGCCACCTATTGGATGGCAGCATTCCTTCAAATCAAAGTGACTTTATTATCCAGGATGGGGAATGGGAAACCAAGCCAGAAAACCATGCACAGACAGCTGTTTCGGGTTTCTGCCCCTCATCAGTGTGCAGCAGGCTTCTGGCTTAGTCAGTAAGAGGCCTATGACGTGGGTCAGAAGCGGTGTCGTGTCTTCTTAAGGGGAGCACCCAAAAAGTGTGTGGAGACACCTCAGGGGTGAGTGGGTCAGGGGATGGTATAGTCTCTCCCCAAGAGAGCACTCCTTGGCGAGAGACAATGGTCCTTTTGAATTGTCAAAGAATACGGTATGGGTGCAGATTTTAACCCTTTGCAATCCAATTTTGGATTCAGGGTTTCCTAGGGGGCTTTCTCTTTCTGCCATTAAACAATAGTACCATCTGCTGGCTAGAACCAGTACTATGGTATTGGACATGCTGGAGAGGCCCCCCGACAACAGAGCGGCCAGTAATGTACAGTAAGAATACCCTGCCGGACATCGGAGCTGTACAGCCTTCAATCAGAATGTCTTTATACGTCACACAGTGGATTGGAAAGGGTTAAAGGATTGAAAGTTTACCTCTTGATATTTAGTTATTTTCGCATTTTAATTCCTAATTCGACCTCTGAGGCATTAAATCCATCAGACAAGGGATCAGACAAAGGATATCACATTTCTGTTTCCACCAGCACTAGTCTACAGTTACTCTCTAATAGCTACAGGTGTTTCATGTGGATTTAAGCCTCACATATAAATCCTCTGACGCTTCTCTTAAGTTCTTTGACGGATGAACTATAGATGTACGGAATGCCCCAAACTACCAGAAAGCAAGCCGCATGCAATAACCTCACCAGGTGCGGAGAAGAAGGCCCTGGGGATGGAAGCAAAGATTGCTTGTTGACAGGAGCAGAGAAAATCCCTCCCGCTGCCTGTAGACACAAGTTTATGTGGTCGTCCCAAGGTTACACTCATATGAAACAAAGTAAACCAATGGCACATGTACACGGAATGATTCGTGGCGTGATAAAAGATGAATTTACACCCAGAGACAGCTCTGTGTGTTTTTACTGCCCGTATTGTAGAACTCTTTAAAGAGATTACTATTTTCTTTCGCTTCGGGGAGACGACTTGTGTGACAGAATAATGAAGATGTTTTTCAGTGTCGCTTTTCTCCCCGTAGTACAGTAAATGCGCAGCTTACCATAATTATAAGGTGTATTCATAACCAGTTGTAGCAGCCTTACCTATTAAGGAATGTCATTGCCACAGTAGATGAGTAAATGCTACATCTAAGCTTCGGTGGTGCAGAGAATAAAATAACTGAAAAACTCCCGTTTTAGGAAGTTCCGATTACATTTAATGCCGATGCATTGCAGTAACAGATTATGCAGAGTTTAGTTCAGATTTCATATCTTTGCAGGTTCTATACAGATTTCTCATAGCAGTCTTCTATAGTATGTTCTATAGGGAATAGCATTTTAAGCTTCGCAGCAAGTTCTGTGTCGGTAACATAGTATTTTATAGTATTTTAGGCTGAATGAAGACAGTGTCCAACTAGTTCAGCCTGCTCGCCCCCCCCCCCCCCCTTGTTGATCCAGAGGAAGGCTAAAACCCCAATGAGGCAGAAGCCAATTAGCCTATTTGGGGGAAAAATTCCTTCTGGACTAATAATGGCAGTCAGAATAATCCCTGGATCAATACTTGATAGTTCCTACCTGACTGTAAGATCCAGATCAACAACCTGCTGATCACCTAATGTCAATATCCTGTAATATCCTTCCGCTCCAGAAAGACATCAAGTCCCCTCTTAAACTCCTCTATGGATTTTGCCATCACCATGTTTTCAGGTAGAGAGTTTCACAGTCTCACTGCTCTTACAGTAAAGAACCCTTTTCTATGTTGGTGATGAAACCTGCTTTCCTGTAGACGTAGCGGATGCCCTCTTGTTACCGTCGCAGTCCTGGGTATAAACAGATCATGGGAGAGATCCTTGTATTGTCCCCTCATGTATTTGTACATAGTTATTTGATCGCCCCTTAGCCGTCTTTTTTCCCGGGTAAATAATCCCAATTTGGATAGTCTCTCTGGGTATTCCAGTCCCGTCATTCCATGTATTAATTTAGTTGCCCTTCTTTGAACCCCCTCAAGCACTGCAACATCTCTTCTGAGTAGTGGAGTCCAGAACTGTGCGCAGTATTCCATGTGGCCACTATTTTAGTACATGTACTCATATGATTACAGGAAATTGCTCTCCACCACCTCTTCTTACAAATAAAGGCTTGTTTTGGATTATTCTTGAGGCCCAAATGCAAAATCTGTTTAAAGTTCCCCCAATTAACTTGGGAGACAGGATATGTGAGACAATTACTGAAAAAACAAAAGTTTCAAAATAAAAAGTCCAAATAGATTGTGAAAGATTGGCACAAACAGCAATGTTGGTTGTTGTGCACTCCGTACACTGAGAGGGAAATCTTGTAGGCTAGGAACACCTTAGAATAAAGTTTTATTGCATCTTAACTATGATGTACTGAAAAAAAAAGGTTTTGTAGTTGATTTTTCTTAAATAAAAAAAAAAAACAACTTTGCAGTATTTTCTTCTTCCACTTGCGTGTATTCCAGCGCTCTGTAAGCTGCTCCGCACAGTTCAGCGCCGGTTCCATAAAACAAGCCCTCTGGTGTTTAGGAGAAGACTGGAAAACTGCAGTAGAGAAACTTCAACACTTTTTTTTTATAAAAAACTAATTGGAAAACTTTTTTTTTCCTCACAAAATCGATTAAAATACAATATAAAAAATTAATCAAAATGTGTCTAACCTTTAACAATCAGTGATTGGCTACTTTTCTTAACCTTTTGAAGTCTATGTATTATTCTGAGTAATCACAATGAAAGGGAAACCCTTGTTCCTAACTTTTGGTCTAACTTACAAGATAATGGAGACGGGGGTTGTTTTCTCTTATGCACTTTACCTTGCGGTTTGCTTTAGATTTTGAGCACTTACAAAATCATAACACCACCAACCATTGCTATTTATCTTTTCTAATATCTTCAGCATTAACCCCTTCAGTGGCAGGTTTATTATTACCATGTCAGCGCAGCAAGCCCCGGAGCTTTTCCTGTGGTAAGTCGAAGTGGCAAATGTGTACAGTGGCACAGTAACTGTGTCCTGGCCAGCATTTCAGCAATAGGAGCTGTCCATGAAAATCTCCTGGGGTTTAACTGCATGGTCGGAGCAGCAAGCCCCGGAGATTTTCCGGACGTGCCACTAAAGAGGTTAAACTATTTTAGTAGCGCTTTATAGTTGGGAATAGGTAAAACCTACAAAACTATTAAAGGGGTTGTCCCGCGCCGAAACGGGTTTTTTTTTTTTTTAAACCCCCCCCCCCCCCCCCCCGTTCGGCGCGAGACAACCCCGATGCAGGGGTTAAAAAAACCACCCGCACAGCGCTTACCTGAATCCTGGCGGTCCGGCGTCTTCATACTCACCTGCTGAAGATGGCCGCCGGGATCCTCTGTCTCCATGGACCGCAGGGCTTCTGTGCGGTCCATTGCCGATTCCAGCCTCCTGATTGGCTGGAATCGGCACGTGACGGGGCGGAGCTACACGGAGCCCCATTCAGAAAAGAAGAAGACCCGGACTGCGCAAGCGCGGCTAATTTGGCCATCGGAGGGCGAAAATTAGTCGGCACCATGGAGACGAGGACGCTAGCAACGGAGCAGGTAAGTATAAAACTTTTTATAACTTCTGTATGGCTCATAATTAATGCACAATGTACATTACAAAGTGCATTATTATGGCCATACAGAAGTGTATAGACCCACTTGCTGCCTCGGGACAACCCCTTTAATATTGAAAGATAAACCAATATCAGATCCCTGACTTTACAGTGTACAGTCAAAAGGCGATAGGGTAAGCGATACAGTGTAGACAAAAGCGTCAAATTTATACAATGGATGAACCACTTGTACAAGAATAGAAGCGGGATATAAATGACACTGCATGAGTATATCACTAAGCCAATAACTGTGCGTACTCGGATATACGTTGTTATTAGGGTGTAGTGAAGTGGACTGAAAAAGCGAGTGCCCGAATTGGTTTGCATGCCAGTTGGTGCGACTCATTGGCCATGTTGGTGGCTATACTACTGTTTTGTGGTTACAAGCATCCCTGAACCGATCCGGTTTTAATTATTCAAATTGAATGTTAGAAGTTATGATGACTTGATGGCAAATTATAGATGCTGCATAGCAGGAGACTTGGAGATGGCAGTAAGATTGTGATGATGAAAGACTGTTGACCATTTGGTTTGCGGACAGAGATGAGACGAGACGTGGGAGGGCGTTTCATATAGTGAAGGGCATTTTGGATACGTAGCGGAGTTCTGACTTTTATTTTAGAGGAAATTGGTAGCTTGACTGCAAAATGTATCATTGATGAAAGGCCACCTGCCCTTGACAATTGGAGATTCCCATTATGGAAATAAGACACCTGATCTTGGAGTGCAGAATGAAGTCAAGTAAGAGTACTTCCACACGTAGCGATAATCGTTCGCCCGAGCAAACGAACAAATGATGTCACAGTAGGCTTGTTTACTCGGTCACTCTATATAAACACCAAGATAAATCAATAGTTTTTTTTGGGGGGAAAGGGGGTGTTAACCGGATTGTTCAGTTTACCGTACCAGTCAATGAGAACGATTGATGTTTAAACGGAATGATCAGTGAACAAGCTGATTGCTCATTCTGATGTGAATTTTCCATACATTGGAATGTGTGAAATGGAAAGATAGAACAATCCAAATCACTTTGAGCAAGACCTAGTCATCGTTGCTAGACAAGCCAGGGCCAGTATGTCAAAAACTGCCAACCTTGCGTGTTGAGAGTATACCAAGAATGGTGTGATCGAGGTGTAATTGCAAGGGAAAAGGGATCCTGCGGACAAAACAGCTCCTCAATTAAAGAGGTCAGAGGAGGATGTCCAGAATCCTTCTCAAGAACAGACAATGCACAGTCAAACCAATTACAGGGCTGGTGTTCCAACTAACGGGTCTTTAGCACAGATAAGCCAGAACTGGAGATGACCAGATTGAGCAGCCATTGCCATTTAAGAAAAATTGAAAGGCAAGACTCCATTGGGCCATAGATTACAAAAATATTAGATTACTAAGCCATGGAAAAACATTGTCAGGTCAGATGAATCCAGAGTTCTGTTGGACCAAGCTGATGGGAAGGTCAGACTTTGATGGAAGCAGCATGAATCGATGAACCCCCTCCTGTCCGCTCCTCAGAGCACGTCAGTACCTCCCATCTACTTTGTAGCAACTGCAAGAAGCTTCCTGTCTGCATGGGCCTATATTCCTGCAGAACAGTTTCAACATCAATTGAATCTATGCCACAACAAATTACTGTCCAATGTGCTACCGGATGGGTGTTTAACCCTTTAATGACACGGCCTATTTTGGGCTTAAGGACGCAACAATTTTTGGTGGATTTTCATCTCCATTTTTCAAAAGCCATAACTTTTTTATTTTTCCGTGGACACGGCCGTGTGAAGGCTTGTTTTTTGCTTGTCGAACTGTAGTTTTTATTGGTGCCATTTTGAAGTACATACGGCTTTTTTGATCACTTTTATTTCGTTTTTTTGGGAGGCAAAACGAAGAAAATAAACCTTTTGTCTGTTTTTGGGGGGTTACGCTTTTTGCCGTGCAGGATAAAAAGAATATGCAACTTATTGTATGCATCATTGTGGATACGATGATGCCAAATATGTGGGATTTAAATTTTATGCTAATATGGGAAAAAGTACTTTAATCTTTTTTTTTTTTTTTTTAATTTTTCTTTTTTCTACATTATTTCTGTCTTTTTCCCAACTTTTTATGTTTCTGTAGGGCACTTGTACAATAGCACCTATGATTGCTATGATAAGGCATTGCAGGACTTCCTATCGCTTGTATTAGCGATCATAGGCAATGGCAAAGCAGGACGCCTGTATCTGGCAGCCTGTTGCCTTGGCAACCCATTGGGCTCTCCGCGATTTCATCATAAGAGTCCGAAGACGTCACAGACGAAGCGCGCTCCCTCTGTGAACCCTTTAGATGCCGCGATCTATATAGATTGCGGCAGGGAAAAGGTTAACAGCGGGGCTTGCTCTTGCAGCAGGAGGCGGGCTGTCGGTGACAGCTGGCTCCCACTGCATAGCGCGGGATCTCTTCTGATCTGGCTCTATGCACAGGACGTAAGTGTACGTCCTATTGCATTAAGTACCCCTCTGCCTGGATATCCATTGACATCAGGGGTTAATAAAATGCAGGACACAGATTAGTTTATTTCTGGAAGGGGTCGGGCTGGAGGCACCACATCTTTGATCACGCCGGAGGTTACCCTATACCTGTATTTGTCATGCTATATACTTTCATTCTCCATAAGTGTAATACAAGCTGCTGCTGCCGACCGGATTTCATCACACAACCTCTTCGCTTTAACACATTTATAATGATTAGCTAGCCTTTCGTGAAATCCCTCTGCCCATACAATGTGCCATCTTGTTGAAAGTTGCACAAATAATTCTGACTCAGAGCTAGAAGGAATTTGGCAGCACTCCTTTGAAGGAAAGCTTAGAAAAACAACCTTTTACTGCATGGCTTATGCTGTTCCACTCATTTCCCATTGTAGCATCCATAAAATCTTAGCAAGTTAGTGAAAGAGCTTTAATTGCATTTATCTACATACCGTATATACTCAAGTATAAGCCGAGGTTTTCAGCACATTTTAATGCTGAAAAAGCCTCCCCCGGCTTATATTTGAGTGAGGTAAACCCGTCTACCCCCAAAAAACGCAATACCCAGTTGGCGTCTGTGTGCCCTGCAGTGCGGCAAGCTGCTTGAGAATTATCCCCGCTGTCATCTTTCTGTTCGGCTTTGAATTCCCCCTCTGTTGGCGCTGTGTAAGTAAGCGCTGTGATTGGATCAAGCACCAGCCAATCACAGCCAGCACTGGATCATTCACAGCCATTCAGTGAATGACATCACTGAATGGCTGTGATTGGTTTATCGAGTGCAGGCTGTGATTGGCTGGTGCTCAATCCAATCACAGCGCTTATCTACAGAGCGCTAATGGTGGGGGAATTCAAAGCCGAGCAGGGAGAGGACAGCGGGGAGAATTCTCAAGCAGCTTGCCACACCGCCGGGGACACAGACGCTGGCTGGGAGGTGAGCATTGTGGTTTTTTTTTTACCTAGTATATACTCGAGTATAGCTAGCCTTATACTAGGGTCAATAAGGTTTACCATTTTTTTATGGTAAAACGTATTGATTCGGCTTATACTCGGGTCGGCTAATACTCGAGTATATACGGTATATAAGAAAGATCTTAAGTAAAGCAATGTATTTTCACTGGTGATTTTCACTAAGGCTTGTGTTAACACCACCCAAGCTCTTTAATTTGTTTTACTTCAACTTCAGTCTTGTTGATAGAATCATAGTTTTTTATATGTATATTTGCCAGGAAATCGAAGTTTTCAGTAGACGTATTAAGACTGACTAATCTTTTTATCTGTCTATCTCCGTTCTATAGTCGGAAGACCTAACACCAATAATTAAAATGACTTTCCAGTTAGGAGCTCAAAGTTCATATATATGCCAGTTAGGGTTGCCACCTTTTATCACCAAAAAGTACCAGGCAAGGTAAAAGGGGGTGAGGGGTGTAGTTTGGGGGCCAGGCTTAACGCGATGTGATTTTTACCTCCATTGTTCCACCTGAAAATAAATGAATAAACTGACAAGTGTCACTATTCTTATATTGTGGTGCTAGACGTTAATGCCTCCTGTACTGAGTCGTCAGCTGGGGGCGACTTCATAATGAGTCACCAGACACAGATACCTCCCCTGTCGGGGTGCTGGCCGCTGACGCTTTTGGAAAAGGGGGCTAGTCATGACTTATTATATTCAGGGGCGTACATAAAACTCATGGGGCTCCACAGCAAAACTCGGAATTGAGCCCTCTCAAACCCCCTAAGAGTCAGTTACTAGGTGTATGCAATGTGGCCAGTTTCAGATGAGCTTACTACAGATTGTAATATGCTCATCTTAAATGAGCGTATTTTTGCACTTGTAATATGAACTAGTGTCCTGGCTCGATGTTTGGTCTGGCCCAAACTGTCAGCATCGCAGTCAAAGATGCTCTCGTAATACACTCGTCTGCAACTGGCCTAGTAGTGATTACATTGTATTCATCACCAGTGATCACAGGTCATGTCATCTCTGATTGGTGACCTCAATTTTCATTTCTCTTCCCTATCCGGGCCTAGCCTTACATAAAGATTTCTTCCAGCCTTGCAGAGTCTCTGCATCCTGTCCTCATGTCCCTCTCAGTAACCCCCATAGTATTGGTGTCCCTTCTATGTCCCCAACAAGTGACACTGCCCGCTGTGTATATTGCAGAACCTTCAACTGGGCAGCATCCCTACAAGCCTGTCAAACTGTTCAACTCACTCATCAGAGAAGCTCCGGACCACCATGTACTAAAGCTGACAACGGACTCCCAACTCCCAGATTCGTGTGCGCTCTGTACATACACCTATTAGCACAGGATCTGGGAGAGGGGTCAGTTGGTTGCTTCAGCGCTGTGATGAGTTTTATGAACAGTTCAACAGGCTTGAAGGTATGCTACCTGGCCGGAAGTTGCACGCGTCTCTCTTAATTATTTTTTACCCGCCATTAATCAGTAAAAACAATTATTACTGGTATCGGCCTTTAGGAAGAATTACCAGCCAGGCTGATGATTTGCCGGCCAGATGGCCACCCTAAGGCCCGTACCAGCAAGAAATGATGACCTAATATTTATTTTTTCTTGAATCCTTCAAGACTTCAAAAAACTTTGAACATGTCCTATTGAGATTTCATCACTTCAGTTCAATTTCTTTTTGCATGTTTTAGTGTATGCTTTGTTGGTACAGAATAGTAGTAGAGATGAGTGAGCACGCTCGGTAAGGACAGTCAGCTGCGGGGGGGGGGGGGGAGAGAGAGATCTCTTTCACTCTCCCCCGCCGCCCCCCCCCGCTGCTCCCCTGAGCACGCTTGGAGGAGAAGGCAGTTACTTGGGATGAGCGAGGCTCGCTCGAGTAACTGCCCTTACCAAGCGTGCTCGCTCATCTCCAAATAGTAGGCTACACCCAGGTAATGGACCTACTCTTTTAAATCTTTTGTTGTGATCTCTTTCTAAGTTGTTGGCTTACAGCCTAATAACCTTTTTTTTCTGCCACGGACATGTCTCATATGTCCTGTCAGGAAAGGGTCACTGGCATATGAGATGCGTACTAGCCACAGGAAGCTCTAACTAAAATTGTGACCGTCTTTAATTAAAAATTGCTTTGCGTTTACAGCTGTTATGTAGATCTATATGCTTTCATTCTCTGAAAGTAGACAGTTGAGCACCTTCATGCCATTTTGTATCAAAGCTTACCGTTTTGTTAATTAAAAAAAAAAAGCATAATTCATCTTTGTGGCTAAAAGTCAGCATAAAACGTCAAAGTAAAAGTTTTGGCTGGGATGTGTAGCGCTCTTGCGTGTCTCGTACGCCCGCGCCTGCATGCATGTATTTGAACAGAAAAAGAATACATAATATTAAATTGGAAAGTACAAATATAATCCATGAAAAGCCCCCGCCAATCCTTGCCAAGATGATGGCTATGGGCCAATTACCCTACAGACATATATCAAAATTTACAGTAGGTGGCACTAGACACAAAAGTGGGGTTGCCAATGTAGAGATGAGCGAGCACCCAAATGCTCGGGTCCGCGTTATCTGAGCCGAGCTTTTCATAAAATTTGAGAGCTCTACTCGAGTAACGAACCCCATTGACTACAATGGGAGACTCAAGTATTTTTGTATATGGGACACCGGATGCTGAGCTTTTTTTTTTTTTTTCCTAGGGGGGGGGGGTCGGTCTCTCTCTCTCTCTCGGTCTCTGTCTTTCTGTCTCTCTCTCAAAATTTGCCAATGACGCGCGGTGGTGAGGAGCCAAAACAGGGACGTCACAGCGGGGAGGAGCCAAAAACTGGGGCGGGGTCGAACATAGCTTGATGCTCGTTCAAGTAACAAGCACCATCGAGTACGCTAATACTCGAACGAGCACCAAGCTCAGCAGAGTATGTTCGGTCAACTCTAGTTGCCAACCTAAATTCTACTTTTCCTGGACAACTTATACAAAACTCACAGACAACCAACATTTTTACAGACTCATTGGAAAACCAAACTGAATGATAAAGATTAAAGGTAATACTTGCCTCAAGGTCAGACACCGATGTGAACTCATTACCAGCCTTTACTGCGAACTGTAAAATGAGGATAATTACAGCCATGACAACCTGCTCGAGTGCCATCAGCCGCAATATATCACACATCTGGCTTTTTTCATGGACAATAGTGGTCTATTTTTACAGTCTGTCCAGTTGAAGACCCTGCAAAAAAGCAAGTATATAAATAGCGAATAATTTCACTAGAATGTAGTACAGTATAACAGTGTAAGCCTATAACTTCTATGAAAAGTGAAAATTACTTGTATAAAAATGGTAAAAAGAGCAAAAGTGAAATGGCCAAGGATGAACAGCACAAGAATTACATTGATAGCATGAAAAAATTACAGCCATAAAGGCCCATTTACACGCAACGATTATGGCTATTGAGCGATGATGGTTGTATGTAAATGCTCCCATCTTTCACTCTTCAGGTGAACAATGATTTTTAGATGAGCATAAAATCCATCGTTCAGCCAGAGAGAAGATAACACAGATCACATGCTGTGTTTGCTGTCCATGGCACTGGAGTCTCCATGGGACTGCTGATTACATTGTATTCAGCAGGACAAAGGAGCTGAATGCAGAGATTAAACTATTCTCTGCATACAGCTCCATGAGGCTCATTTACATGCAAATTAAATGTGATAAGCTACTAATGGACATTAGTGTCTATTAGCAGTTTATGCAAAACAAATCTTTTGAACTATTATCCTTGCATGTAAATGGGACTTTAGTTTAAACACCCTGGACCTAGAGCTGTTTACCTGTGGTAAACAGTTGCTGTTTTATTAAAGTTTCAAGTCATGACAGGTTACATTTATCGTTGCAGTGCTGGTTAAGAATTTTAAGATGTATGACTTTTAATATACCTTGAGATGTTAACCCCTTAAGGACTGGTCCTTTTTTTTTTTCAAATTTTCCGCCCCACTTTAAAAGAAATCATAACTTTATATATACATCAGCATGGCTTTCTCAGAGCTTGTTTTTTTTTGCGGGATGAGTTACATTTTTTTTTAATGGTACTATTTAGTGTGCCATGTTCTATACTGGCAAAGCATGTGCTATATTGAGCGGACTGTAATGGATGCAGCAATACCAAAGGTTTTGTTTTTCTATTCTACCCAGGCTGCCATGGCAACTTGCGATCACAAGGCAGAGGGGCCATTTAGAACCCCCAAACCTCCGTTGAGGGATTTAAATTCCACTGTCGGAACGGACAGCAGCATTTAAAGGGTTAGCAGTCGTGATCAGCATTCAAGCTAATTGCGACGGCTGTCTGTTGTAAGAAACAGCCGGCAGTTGCATTTAATGGAGCTGGATCGGCTTCTGTTCCACCTCCATACAAACCCCCGAATGCACAGGGCGTAAATTTATGTCCTGTGTCGTTAAGGAGTTAAAAGGAGTCTATCACCTTGAACATGCTGTCCAAACTGCAGACAGGAGGTTATGGAGCAGGAGGAGCTGAGCAGACTGATTTTAGTTTTATGGGTAAAGATTCAGTATAACTTCTATTTTATTCATTTAACCCTTTCATGACGCTGCCCTTTTTTTTCCCCTCCCCCCCCCCCCCCTAAAAAAAAATCATAACTCCTTTATCCATCGACATTGCTGTATGAGGGCTTGTTTTTTGCAGGACGAGTTGTATTCTTCAATGGTGCTATTTAATGTACCATATAATGTACTGAAAAACTTTAAAAAAATTCTAAGTGGAGAGGAATGGAAAAAAAACGACATTCCGCCATCTTTCAGTGCGTCTTGTTTCTACGGCGCACAAACATTACATTTTTTTCAATTATTTTCTGCGGTCATCTTGTGCGCACAATAACTTATTTATTTTTCCATCGACGTAGTTGAGCGAGGGCTCATTTTTTGCGGGACGTCCTGAAGTTTCCGTTACTACTAATTCAGAATACATACGACTTTTTGATCGCTTTTTATTGCGTTTTTTCTGGGAGACAGGGGGACTGAAAAAGTGCATTTCTGGCATTCTTTATTTTTTTGGGGGGGACGGCGTTCACCGTGCGGGGTAAATAATGTGCTACTTTGATAGATTGGACTTTTACAGACGCGGCGATACCAAATATGTATTTTTATTTTATTATTTAGACCTTTTTATTACAGATATGGCAAAAGGGGGGTGATTTAAACTTTTATAACTTTTTTTTTTTTACAATTAAAAAAACTTTATTGAGCTTTTTTTTAACTTTACTTTTAAGTCCCCCTGGGGGACTACAATATGCGATACTTTGATCGCTCCTGCAGTATGACATAATGCTATAGCATTACGTCATACTGCATTCTGACAGGCAGCCTATCAAGCCACCCCACGAGGAGGCCCCTGGCAGCCATGACACCTGCACGGCTCCCCCGATCTCACCGTGGGGGGGGCCATATGGGACCCCCCGAAGGCTGTTCAGAATTGACAGCGGCGTTTAAGGGGTTAATAGCCGTGATCGGCCGATCCCAGCTATTGCCCGCGGGTGTCAGATGTAGTAAACAGCTGGCGCCCGCGCTGTATGCAGAGATGTCGCCCCGCGACCTCTCTGTATACATACCCCGACGCTCCAGGACGTACATTTACGTCCTGGAGCGGGAAGGGGTTAAACCTCTGCGCTGAACATTCCAATGGGCAGAGCTATCAGTGACTGACAGCTATCCGGTATGTACAGTCATAGACAGACAGCTATTGATCACTGATTTTTATATGTTAAAAAAACCTCCACATTCATAACTACCCATACTATAAAATTACATTATTTAATCAGCAAAAAAAATGAAAATAAAATGCCAAAATAGCCATTTTCTGGTTTTTATGTTGCTCTCCCTCAAAAAGCAGTATGGACTTCAAAAGGGTACAAATAAAAAAAAAAAAAAAAAACTCTAGCAAAAATTAAGCCACAGCTTTGTTGACAGAAAATGTAAAAATGCTCTGGTTTTGGAATGTGGTGACAGAAGTAAAGTGTGATCTATTACATTGTCTAACATGCCACTATTTCTGTATATATTATATTTTATAATGAACCTGTACTGCCATGTACCTTGTCCTCCACGGTCTTTGAGAGAAAATGGATTTTTTTTAAATTGTTTTGTTTTAATAAAGTAAAATGTTTTGAAAAAAAGTTTCATAAAAAAAAAAAGTACTAATTGTGTAATAATAGTAAAACGTAATAAAGCCCATACAAATGTGGTGCTATCATAGTGACCCATAGAATAAAGTTAACATATTTATACCACACGGTCAGTGCCATAATCCCAATAAAGGTGTTCGTTTTTTTTATTGCTTCAGCAAAAAATTAATGAAAAGGTTATTCAATATATTCTATGCACCCAAAATTGGTCCCTATAAAATCTAGAACTCATTCAACAAAATACAAGGTATCCTACAGCTACATTGATGAAAAACTAAAAAAGGTATGACTGCTGAAACAGAAAATTAGAAACAATTGGCTAGTTTTTAAAGGATCAAGTTAGTTACTGTGTTTCCCTGAAAATAAGACCCTGTATTGAATTTGGCCCAAAAAAGCGCTAGGTCTTATTTTTGGGGGGATGTCTTATTATACTTATCAGGCTCGGTCCAGGTCCCTCCCGCTGCTCTCCGGAGCCATCGCATTGGTTAATTGAGCACTGAATTGATTGGCTGAGCAGCACTTGAGAACCAATCAGCCATTGCTTCCTGGAGGTGATCTTCTGTGGGCAAACAAGGACGACAGGACTCGCCACGTGACTCAAGACAGCAGCAGGAGGACCTGGACCGAGCCTGCCAGGTAAGTATTCATTTTTTATTTTTATGTAATACAGCTAGAGCTTATTTTTGGGGTAGGGCTTATATTTCAAGTCTCCCCGAAAAATCAAGGCAGGTCTTATTTTCAAGGTAGGTCTTATTTGCGGGAAAAGGGGTTAAAAATTGATTTAAGATGACTGAATGCATGAATTATTTTTACAAGGTTACCTTTTCTGGAGGATTTTCCCAGTTTTTGTGTGACTGTTGGGTTATAATGAGGACCTTTGCGGCTGCTGATTGTAACGGACTATTATATGGATAACTGTGCATTTACGATTCATTGTTGGCCGAGCCGTATAATCTATTGTTATGTAACTAATCTTGTTTTCTCCAATTCCATTTTACAGATAGTGAACCTTATAGAAGAAACTGGGCACTTCCACATCACAAACACAACATTTGACTTTGACCTTTGTTCCCTTGACAAAACCACAGTCCGTAAACTACAGAGTTACCTAGAAACTTCCGGGGCCTCCTGAGGGTGTGATCTGGACCTGCTTACACGGACAATTAAGAGACTGGAGTCAATGCAACAACTGAACCGATCAGAATGGTTCAGGATAAATCATCGAGGTCTGGACCCTCGAGAGAGAGCAACACGGAAAAAAATACTCCTTGGGATGTTTTTTCACTATTCTTGTTGTTTCTTATGCCCAGAATAGGAAACTATGAACCACAATTAAAGAAGGATCATCCTTCATGTTAAATATACATTTTTGGAGATTAAACCTGGAAAGCCTTGAAAACTAAAGACATGCACAACATTACTTCTTTCATGAACTGAGGTGTTCAGTATGACGTGTTGCCATGTGACACCCATCCGAGCACACACACTGCCTTACTATGTGACTGATCTATTTATTACCGCATATCTAGGTTCCAAACATCCGTGTGGGAATGACACTACCAGATATTAGTAGGTCCTTTTACAGCGGCCTAAAATACAAAGCTCCATTTTTTGAGCAAGACTGCCGTCAGAGACTTTAACGACTAATCAGCAGAACATTTCTCCGCTCACATAGCAAATACTTGGTTTCTAGATCTACCGGCTTAAGAAAGGCTTGTCCCAAAAACACCCAGAGGTGGACCCAAGATTAAGTTCAGCCATCATCCCTGCTTGATTCCATACCATAGTTGTAAGAATCTTCCACAAATGCTCCCAAAACGCGTTGTGATTTGTAGCCTTACTGGGTGAACTAGTCGAATGACCCGATACAACAATCTGTTTTTGGGCTGATTTGAGTCTTGCAATGTTTGTCTCTTCAATTCAATGTACTTGTGTCCTTCTCAATGTTTTCTCTCTCTCTGATATTAAATAATGTTCTTTCTACTTGAGAATATATATAAAATATATATATTCTGCACTATTACACCGCTTTTCAAAAAGTGGAGGCAGTCTACAGATTCCTTGTTGAAAAGGACCTAGTCCTGCCACATTGTTAACTATTGATGTAGTAATTTTTTTTTTCATTTGGGACTATTTATTACACATCTTCACTGTCTTTTGCCGACAGTTACCTTTAATTATTGCTACCATGGACAAAATGGCATTTGATATTTAGGTTTTTTTTTTATGTTCACGTATTTGTTTATGGTCACTAATGTCAACTTTTTTTCTACTCGGAAATTAAATTCTCTTTCCATACAAAATCTACAGTAATTTGTTTTTGGGATCAATTTTTGGAGTGATGTAAGGATACCCATTGTACTGTTTACATATCTATGATGTCTTATATTAAGGAAATACATAATGGTATTTTTTTTAATTTCCTTTTAGCCCCCACATTAATTAATTGACTGACTTTTTTTTTTTTTTCCTAAATATACTTTTCTTTAACCCTTTCCAATCCACTTTTGGATTCAGGGTTACCTAAAAGGCATTCTCTTTTTGCTGTTATATAACAGTGCCATCTGTATGTGTGCACCAGAGAGGCTCCGACAGCAGAGTGGCTGGCAATAGACGGTAAGAATACCCTGTCGGACATCTTTTGACATTGGAGCAGTACAAGCTTCAATCAGAATGTAGGAAGACATGACAGTGGATTGGAAAGGGTTAATTTAATGGAAACGCACTGGCTTGGGATTCAGCTTAAAAAAAACTGACTTGTACTGTAGGGATATACAGTAAGTAATCCGAGGGGGTATTTATGAAACCTGTTGCACAGGTTGTGATGAAATTTTGCAACATCCCATACCAACAAATCCATAAACCTTCACAAACTCTGCTTAACAATACAGAATATGTTTTGGAATGTTGACTGTGGAACTTCATTATTATTATTGTGCATGGGCTAAAACTTGAAGAACATTCGAGTCAATGACTTACCATCCCCAGACGCACTTTACTGCTCTCTTAATTGCATCATAGCAGATTGTAGTTTGGCTTCACATAGTTCCTCAATTTTTGAACCAAAATCTTCCATTTTCCCATTCCATGACGGAAGAGGACTGTTAATCGTGGGTAGATTTGTACTGTTTTATAGCGCCGTGTCAGCTGTATTTCAGGGTTTTCTAGAGCGTAGACTACAGTCGGCTCACTCTTTACTAAACGGACCGCTGTAATATAAATTACAGGAACGTTCCCGACTTGCAGTTACACTGAAGATGTGTAGGTCTTCCTGCCAAAGATTTGCATCTCGTTATTTCATGATTGTCCGTCCAGTTGCAAGAACAAATACTCCACTCTTAACCCTTTCCAATCCACCGTCTTACCTCTTAAGACATTATGATTTAAGGCTGTACAGCTCCGATGTTGGAAGACATCCGTCGGGGTTCTCTTACTGTATATTACCAGCCTCTCTGCTGTCGGAGCCTATCCAACGTGTCACCTCATGCAGTACTGGCTTTAGCCAGCAGAAAGCGCCGTTGTGTAATGGCAGAAAAAGAGTAAGCACCCCCTACAAAATGGATTGGAAAGGGTTAAATGCATTCTGCGGCTTGTATATAATCTATACTGCCAGTGGTGATACTGAAAGCAACCAGTCCAAGTCTTCAAACCCCTACATTTGCTGTTTATAACACTGTATCCATCTATGTCCATGAACAGCCCCCACAGACTTTTTGATACGTCCGTGTATTGAGCGATGACTGCACTATTGGTAAACGATCCTAGTGTGACTAAGTGTATACAGTATTCTAAGCAGATGCAGTATATTCTCACAGTAGTCAGTCTGGATACCTTGCCTACAATCCTATGTCTACTCTTTTCTGTGCTGCAGACTTCTCATTCCTCTTGGGTCCGATAGGTATGTGCCACATTCTCTTCTGTTTCCTTCTTATTTGATCCATGTATGACCGACGTCTTATTGTATTCCGATTCCAATAAGATTATTTTTTTATGTTTGTTTCAGCCCAAAGAGTTATTATTTTTGTATTTCCTTTTTTTTTTTTTCTTGTATGTTTTTTAACATGGGAGCATTTAAGTTACTCCCCAATGAACAAGTGTACTTTCCAGTAATGTTATGACTCTATAGGATGATTGGCATGAAGCATACTTGAAACAATTTGTTGTATAGTCCACTTCTCAATGTGCAATTTATATCAACGAAAGCTTAAAACTTCAAAAAGACGCATGTGTGTTGTTTTTGTTTTGCTGTTACTTTGTTGCGATATGTTAAAGTGTATAGAAGTCTTGAAGCGGTCTTAACCAATTGATGCACAATCTACATGGTACGTTCCATTAAACCGATGCATATCTGTCGTTTGGCCCATAAATCACTTTTTTGTAACTTTTTCATCAGTGAAGTAATTTATGGGATCATGCTCCCCTCTTGTTTCCTATAAAAGCAGCAGCACAATGATCCGTGTTTTCTGTTATGTCTCAAGCAGAAGGAAGTCATGAGCACCGCTGCTATTTACAGCATCACGGTGAATGTGGCATCTATTAGTCATACATCGGCTTTGAACTTTCAAAGGGCACAATGAAACAAAGTGGTAACTCCAAGTATTCATCTTGGGAGATTTGGAGAAAGAATAAAAGGATCTTTTTTTTTTTTGAAGCCTAGTTGATTGGCAAATGACAGATTGTTTTGTTTCCACAATCTAAAAGGTAAGGCGCACATATCAGAAGCCAGGAGGTGTTCGTATTATACAAAGGAGAACGTTTGGTCAGGAAAGGTAAAGAATATGGTTGGATATGTTGAATCGGCTGAATAATGAGGGTGCCGAGAGGAATGATAGATTCCTGTGACCAAGCAATCCTAAGCAGCCTTTACGTGGGACGACTGATGAGCGGCGGAGTGTGACGTCAATCATCCCAACGATGATAGCTCATGTACTTTCACATAGCGGCAATCATCGCCCAGTGAATGGAGGTGGAGCAGGGTAGAGATAGTTTCGACCGCCTGCCTCCGTTTACAGCAAACAGGCAAGCGTCCTTAGATGAACAGGTGGATTCAGCAGCAGGCCCACGATGATTTTAAGGTCCGATCAGTGATTTATGGCTGAACGTTCTATTACTGCATGCATTTACACTGCAAAATTATCATGATAACTGCTTAATCTAATGAGCTGTTTGCACAATAATTGTCATGTAAAAGGTCCTTTAAGCCCCATTTACATGCAAAGATGATCGCTCAAAATTCGTCAGAAACTGACAGTTTTGAGTGATCATTTTGTATTCACTACTAATAGACTAATCAGTCCATTAGTAGCTAACTAGCTTCATTTGCATGTATTTAGAGACCAGCAGGTGGTCTGTTCTCTAAACACATCTGCTTTGTTCTGCTGCTAGCTGCATATAATGCTATCAGTGCTGCCCATGGGGAACACAGCATGCCGTCTGGAAGTCAATGATGGACAAAGAGTGCACGATGGGCACACATTTACACGCAATGGCTATCGCTCAAAAGCTGCCGTTTGGACGAATTTTAAGCGATAATCGTTGCGTGTAAATCAGCCTTTAGTCTCCATTTATTTCTGTAGCAATGTTGCAGTTACATTTTGTATAGTAGGTACTGTTCATTATAGGCCTGTGCACCTTATTTTCTGTTTGCATCTAGTATATTGGCACAGAAAACCTTTTGATTTAGTCCTATGGACACTTTTAGCATGTACATCAGACGGAAGCCAAGAGTCTGTCCTTTTGTTCTCCTTCTGGCCAGTATGCATCAGCAGAGTACAGAGGAAAAAAAAGTCCAGATCCTTTCCTTTACATGATGGCCTTTGGGTGATGATTGCCACTGGAGTAACCAATAAATGGATGACATTTTAGCCAATATGTAATGGATAACACTGCTAGTCATCCATCACACACTTCATTTAAGGTATAAGTTTTGGGGGCTTTTCCCAGCATTTATGTTAAATGGAAACAAAAAAAAGGGGCCTAACCCAGGAATCCAATAATTCTAAAGGAGAGTAATGAAATTTGGAGGACACCATACAAATCTTGTCTATAGGGCTTATTCACACGCCCGGACGATATACAGTGCCCCTTTCTGCAGGGGGAGGAGGCGGGCCAGGCTGGGAGCAGTGCACTGAGCTCCCGCCCCGTCTTCCCCCTTCACCAGTATTTGCAATCAGAGGGGGCGGAACTTATGCTGTGTCCGCTATTTCAGCTCAGCCATACATAAAGGAGTGTACAGGCAGGTGTAGCACCATACAATACTTCCTTACAGCATCATATTATTGAGAGATTTTTTTTTTTCATCTAGCTTGTGACAACTTGGGAGTTGTTGGCTCGGCGGACAGCCATCTTTCCTCCACCAGATGGATGGCAGCATTCTAGAAAAGCATGTCCAAGGCAGAAGTTCATGTAAAATCTGGGTAAATCAATCCTTTTATTGCAGAAGAATAACAGTGTGAAGACTGCTATTGTTGCTGATCGTCGGTGGTATACAAGACAAACAAGACCCGCACCCTCTGACCACGACATAACATAGACTTTGCACCTAACTATCAAATAGGCCTAAATCCTTAGCATAACTTGAAGTCCATCACCTCATACCCTTCAAGGGTGCCCCTCCAAGCACCATCCACCCTCAGACTCGTGGTTCTCCCAGGTAGCAGCAGGAGTGCCACATAGACCGATACTTGGTCTCCAATGGACCTCTCCAAGGACCAGAATGGACACAGAAACGAACAACAAAGTGGAATTTCTGTCCTGCACCCACCCAGGTCTTGGCTGATTAATTAGCCACAGAATCCCCAACGTAATCTAATGTAAACCTACATACTACAGGCTTTACAGGAATATGACAACTAATTTAGAGGCTTTGTTTCCATTGGAGGTGATCGGGGTTACGGATGTGCAGTAGACTAGGATTTGTCAATTTTCCTTTTTACATAATCCATTTTAACAGGTTCTGCCAAGTACTTATATGGAAAAGGACAATAAAGACTGTTCCATAAATTTGAGGCAGCAACTTTCTACAACGAGCAGTGATTGTACTTGTACAGTTTAGAAACTGAGGCGGTCAGCCACTATTGCAGGATCTGCACACCTTCCCCTGTTCTACATGCAAACACTACTATTTCGGCCTTCGCTGTCGGCATAAAGTTATCCGTTTTGACAGATTAAGGCTTCCTCCACTTTTTTTGTGGCAAATTTTACTTATACCCAAAATGTGCATTAAAAAAACAGGATTTTTCAACTGGTGATGGAATTTTTTTTGTTATCTCTTCTGGGTGACATTTTTTGTCAATTTAAACATTTTTCACCGTTTCTGTATCGTACTGAGAAGTCTTTGCAGAAGTGCCAGGAAACAGTCCATGCTACAGCCCACCACCGTTGCAGCTTACATCTGGCTGCGGTGGTGGTTTTTTTTTTCCCCCCTACCAAAACAACAAAAAATTTGTTTCTTTAACAAAAGAAAAACAATACATTTGTTCTTGTATGAAATTACTTTACGAATGACAAAATAAATGCAAGCAAAGCTATGTCTTACCGTCTGAAGACATGGAACTCAAGTTGGCATCTAAAAGTCACTGTTCTGACCTCCGGAGTACCACATTGGAGCAGACTGGCTGAAAAAAATGTGTGTTTTTATGGGAGACCGATATACTTACAGGTAAATTTTCTGTTCGGTTGTCTTGGCAGACCAGGGTTTTCCCGAAGGCCCCAAGGCCTGCTATAAATGAATGCCTATTAAGGCATGCCTGTGGCACATCTTAATAGACTGCGTGTCAGAATACAGTGGAATACAAAATACTTTGGTACTGCATTATACTGCATTAGCAATCAAATAGTCACAAATTCAAATCCTCTTAGTGAACTAAACAAAAAAGTGGAAGGTTTTGGCTTTTTTTTATTGTATCATACTGACCCATAGAATAAAATTGTGTCATTTTTGCTGCAGTGTGTATGCAGTAACCCCCCCCCCCCCCCCCCCAAAAAAAAAAAAAATTGGGCAAAATTGCTGTTTTTTTACATTTTACTACACTCCAATTTTTAGAAGATTTTCAGTACATTAAATAGTACATTGTAAAATACAACTTGTCCCACAATAAACAAACCGTCGGACAGCGACGCCACAGGACGTTATGATTTGTTTGAAAGTTGGGAGGAGAAACAAAAAAGTGTGAGGAAAAAAGAGCCATAAGGGAGTTAACGTCTTGTGGCCATGTCCTTCCCAGATCTATACAATGCAACAACTTTGACACCATCCTAAAGTTGTTAAAAGAATTAAAAATCTACTAGAAATCTTAAAGCTTAAGTGGTCACACGGGATTAAATGACCAAGACTGCCTTTTCAGTAAAGACTGTGGCACACCTGTTCATGGATCGTGTGCAGTATTGAGCTCTGTCACATTCCCTTAAATCAGGGGTCCCCAACTCCAGTCCTCACGGACCCCAACAGGTCATGTTTTCAGGATATCCTATGGTAAGAACCCCTGTGCAATACTAAGGAAATCCTGACATGACCTGTTGGTGGTCCCTGAGGGCCGGAGTTGGGGAACACTGCCTAAATGTATCCGCTGCATGCACGCTTGCACTCAGTAGTTCTTTACTCCTCTGCACTTTTTACTGCCTAAAATGTGACTGCAACCCCACTCAGAAGAGGAGGAAACCTTTCCAGAGCAACTTTTGGTGAAATCTCCCTTCCCTCCTGAGTTGAGTTCTAGTTCTGTTTTTGATAATTAAGAACGGATGGGATGATGGAACTCGAGCACAAGTGCGCATGCGGCCTTAGGCTTCCCTTGTTAGCGGAGCTATCACGGGCATGCCGTCTAATTTCAGCGTCTAATCTCCCGATTAGACGCGCTTGCGCAGTCCGGTCTTCTCCCTTCCGAATGGGGCCGCTCATGCCGGAGAGCTGCTCCTTGTAGCTCCACCCCGTCACGTGTGCCGATTCCAGCCAATCAGGAGGCTGGAATCGGCAATGGAGCGCACAGAGCCCACGGTGCATCGTGGGTGAAGATCCCGGCGGCCATCTTACTAAGGTAAGTAAGAAGTCGCGGGAGCGCGGGGATTCGGGTAAGTACTGGACGTTTTTTTTTTTTTACCCCTGCATCGGGTTTGTCTCGCGCCGAACGGGGGGGGGGGGCTATTGGAAAAAAAAAAAAACCTGTTTCGGCGCTGGACAACCCCTTTAATATCTGAATTAATATTGTATAACTTATATTTACTAACTGCATATTCATCAAAATGTGAGCCCATCAGTCATCAAGGCGGCCTTATGTAGGTGGGACCCTACAGACTCCGCCTCTTTTTAGACCAAAGCTCCAGATGTAAAGTGCTATGTAATATGCATCTGGTATATAAATAAAATAATATTATGTATTCATGGAAAGGGGGATTCAACTACATACTGTAATTAAAAGGTTTGGGACATATAGGTGAGTAGCGTATATGACAGATATGGAGGCAGCAATTTTATTCTGCGTTTGCACTAGTGCTGTAGCCGTGGTTTTGCCTGTCCTGTGTTACCGCAGACATTGCTTACATGCACCTTTACTTCATTTGCAGGAAGTGCTGACTGACTTTTGGGTTTTGTTAGTAGAGCCAGTAAAATCCAATCATAGTGACAGTATTTGCCGGATTTGATGTTGGTTGACATTGACTATTTGAGAAAGTGTCAGGTTAGGTTTTCTTCATTAATTGTATCAGACCTGTATCTGATCCTATTATGATTTATAGAATATCTTGCATTTAAGCACTTGCTGTCTTCCTTGCCTTGGATACAATCACCCTGGCAAGTGTTAAACATTACACTGAATTTTCATCCGGATTAATGTATACACTGAAAGCATCTAATCCCTTTCATGCATCCAGATGATTTTTACAGCCTTTGATGGAATGACAAGTCTTTGAAAACTTGCAAAATCTCCAAAAACATTAAAAATTCAGAGTAGGATGTCAAGCTGTAGAACAGGTTGAAGTACGATCACCAAGGACCGTTTTGTTTTTACCTTTAACTGTTTTTGATGCCTCAGAGCTACTGGATGTGGTCACCTCACCTATTTGTTATCCAGTGTGGCGCCTGCAAAAAGGTGTTCAGTAGACCAGCCTGAAACTGCTATATTAGATTTTAATTGTCCTTGACTTTTTTATCACAATTCTCAATGTATCGGCCTCCTGGTGTAGTGGGGTACCGTCAAGATGTTTCACTTAAGAATGCTTCCTAGAAAGTTTTTTTTTTTTAACTAGATTGTCTCCACAAAATGTATTCAAAATGGGGACAGCGCCTTGTGTTTGATATATCAAGGAGTTTGTCAAAAATAGTAGAAGGGAAACTCACCCAGTGGTCAGGTAATGCTCACGTGGGGTTTGCTGTTACACCCAAGAGCTCAAATAGAATATCATATGTGGCTATTGCCCCTGTAAAACCAAAATCCACTAGGATGCCACCAGTATTCCCAAGGATCCAGATTGATCTTGGAGTTATTATGGTCATTTAAAGAGTAAAATAAGCCAAAGAAATAGAAAGAACCAGCGCTCAAGTAATTCAGTTAAGTTCACAACATAGTGGAGCCTTGAGACGTCATTGAATGGCTGTGATTGGTTAACCCAGCGCCGGCTTTCATTGGCTGACGCCGCGCTGAGTTATCCAATCAGAGCATTAGCTTGCTGGAGGCGGAGAATTCAAGCCTCACATCCAGAAAGCAATGCTCTGTCCGTGTGGAGGAGGGAGTGACAGGCGCTGCAGACCATTGTGAGGATAAAATACCAGCAGTAGGTGAGTATAGATTCCCCCCGAGCCTCATCCTCTGAGTTTTTGGACTTGCAAGCAGGCTCGTACCCCGAATTTTTGCTCGTAAATCAGATAAAAATTCGGGAGAGAGCCTGTTCGCAAATCAAAAAACTCGCAAGCTGAGGCACTAGCATCCCAAGGTACCACTGTATATAACCACACCATCTCTAGCAAGACCATATAGGAATAGAGAGGCGGCAGGGGGTGGGTGGGGATAACTATGGGCAGAGGGGTGGGGAGGGGATTGACCTTTTAATGAGGGTCTTCTTCCCTCTTCACAGGGGTTGGAAATTCGGGACCAAGCATAATTGCAGTCCACATTTGCGATACCATAGGTAGTACCTGAATGCGCCAACCTCCAGGGGTTTATTGTATGTGCTTCGAGGTTTAGTACTTTGTCGAAATCCTGTTGGGTAATTTTGTACCACTGTTTGGGTTGTAGGTTGTCAATTTCTTTGCATTACTTAACAGGCATATAACTTCTTTTTTTGGAAAAATGGAAAACTTATAAATAGAGAATTTATAAAAAACATTAAAGATAAAAAATAAATATGCCAGCAGCACACGTCTATAAACTGTCCACAGCAAGGCAGATTCAATGCAAAGTCACGGTGGAGTCTGAATCCTGACTTCATACACGCACCCAAATAGATTTTACTGCACCATATATGCCTTTTTCCTAAGTAGCTTTATTCTTCCATGACAAGTTAAAAGAAAAGCAACATTTCGACCCTTATCTGTTATTTTTTCAAGCTTAATGTGTACAAGCAACATGGCAACATTAAATAATACAGTGCATTTCCCAACTAGCCAATTACAATGTAATCCCACCCATTTAGGCCAAATGCACACTGGGGCAGAAATTCGACGGCGGGATTTCCCACAGAATTTCCATCCGTGCGTGCTGCCATAGGATTGCATTAGATAAGCAGGAAAATTGGTCTGGAGAGGGTTAAAAGACAAATTGGTCGTTGTCTGACTTCTAAATTGTAGAAACAGAAGTCCAGCATAACCTTGTAATTTCTTATCTAACCAGAGTATTGTCTCCTCACTTCAGGTTCAACAATTTCTTTCAAAAGGGGCCGCCAATAAATTACCATATTTTTCGCTTTATAAGACGCACTTTTTCGGCCTCCAAAGCGGGGGGGGGGGGGGGAGTTGCTGCGTCTTATGGAGCGAATGTGCCCAAAAATTCGTTCCAATCGCCATTTTTAGCGCGATCGCAAATTTAATGCGTGAACGTGATTTAGTTCACGCAATTGTGTGTTAAACTCTCGATCGCACGAACAAATGTGTGACCAGTCTCTTCCCCACTGCTGCCCATACATACCTGTGACTGGTCGTTAGCGTCGGCGGGTACTAGTGCTGCTCCCCGCCTCCACTAAACGGCTTCCTTCCTCCTGCTTCATAGACGCGCCGCTGTGATATGGAACGCCGGTTTTTCGGACCTCTGCTGCTCCCTCTTCTCCGTCACCTGGCACTATCCCTGCGCTGTCCCTGGGTGAGTTCAAATTTTTTTCCCCCTATTTTCCCGCTCTAAAACGGGGGTGCGTCCTATAGGCCGGTGCGTCTTATAAAGCAAAAACGGTACTTGTACCAAGATGCATAAGCCCTTTGAGAATGTGGGTCTGCAGGAGAAATGTAGTGTTACAAGATGGCAGAAGGTCCATAAGGCAAGAACCGCTCTTACTGAGCGGTACTCCATTCTGGGACATAGCGGAGGGCCGCAAGCAGAGGACCCCACTCTGACATTCACATGCCTTCATCGGGCACATGAACACAACCCCTTTAAGACTTCCTTCGTACACTTTTCAATGGTATTTTGACCCTAAAACGGTTGTGATTTGAAAAGAAAAAAAAAACAGCATAAGTAAACATTTCTATTGCAATTTTTTTAATGAAATTTTATTTGCTGCTATTTCAAGCTCTGCCAATTAATTGCATGCAGGTTAACCCTTTCCAATCCACTGTGACATCTGGAGACATTACGATTTAAGTCTGTACAGCTCTGATGCTGGAAGACTTCCATCGGGGTTCTCTTACTGTATATTGCCAGCCTCCCTGCTGTCTGAGCCTAACCAACGTGTCACCTCATGCAGTACTGGCTTTAGCCAGCATATAGCGCCGTTGTATAATGGCAGAAAAAGAGTAAGCCCCCTAGGAAAACCGGGATACAAATTGGATTGGGAAGGGTTAACACGTGGACCTATCTGAAGGGCATTTTCCAAGATTCTGAGCAGTCTAAAAGACAATCCCATAACGCTAACAGAAATCTAAAACCTTTTCCCATACAGTTTATGCTTCCACTCCATTACCCACAGCAACTCTTCCATTCTCATAGAAAATTCCTGTTCTGATGGCCGTAGTGGCATCTTTAATCAAAACAGAGGAACTTGGAAGTTCAGTGACGGAACTTAAAATGTACGTATGTGGTTTAGAGGAAACCTGACAGCATAAATAAACATTTCCCGCTAAAATTAGGCAATGGCCCTTTTATTATAATATATGATTGGTCTCCGAGTCAAACATTTACACTCTTACTTATATATTATGAGGGATGGATCACGGAAGAGAACAAAGCGGATGACTCTGCCAGCTCGGGCTGTAACAAGGATGTAATACTATTCTGTTCTCAGGACAGACTGCTTACGTTAGGAAAACATATGTTTTATATCCTCCGCTAACCGGGTGGTCTTGGGTGGTGGAGAATTCTGATTATCATTTGATAGCTTAATTTAGAAGAGATGTCAAGCAACTTGTGAGAAGCATAACCTTACGTCAGGGACATACTAGTTTGTGGATTCATCAAAAAAGAGCGTTTCCAAGCATTCATCGCTCTCATCTTGTTGAATGTTAAATAAGTTAATGTCCGTATAACAATTTGAGTTTCCGAACGCCACATAAAACCAGAAGACTAAACCAGGAACCCCAATCTCCAACCTCCATGTCATTGCATAAGGAATGTAGAAAGCTGAGACCAAGAGTTATTTAGTGGGATCCTAATACTGGAGACTTTGTTTCCTTGTGCCTACTTATGACATAGAGAATACTGGTCACCGGTGACTTTCTTTTCTTGGCCATCTAATATTTCTGCTGCCTCGGTAACCACCTTGTTTCTTCCATTATACAGGCAGGAAAACAAAGGTGGCTATATAATTTGAAGTCCCCAACAAACAGCGCCTCATATTTCAGCTTAGGCCTGGTTCACAATGTGCTAGTATGAGTATGCTCAGCGTTTCCATCTTGGGGTTCTGTCTGAATGGTTCTATTCGAGCTTCCACAAAACCATTTTTTTTTTAATTAGTCAAATGGGAGCCAAAGTTGCAAACTTCAGTCTGTGTTCGACAGGGCTTATGTTAACTTTGGAGGGCAGAATAGTTCAGTTTTCTTAATTTCTGGGCGGGGGAGAGAGGGGCAATTTGTTTTCTACTTTTAATCAGACATTATAAATTGGCGTTATGCAATAGATAATGGTTGATGACTCTTACCTTCAAATCCAAGATACTCTTCGATTCTAATAGTCACAACACTAAGTTGTGACACCATCCTGAGTTAAGATGCCTGGAGCTGAAGGCAAGCCTAGGAGCAAAGAGGGGAGTATGTGTCTAGAATGAGGTCTGATTTATTTATTTATTTTACTATGCATTAGGATCTAAATTTATGAGTCTGTTCTGAGTCTCCATTAAATTTAGGGTCTTGTCTGGGGTCTAGGTGTTTTTTTTTGTGTTCTTGTAAAGGCTGGAAATGTAAGCAAAACTGAAAGACCAAAGATGTCTTAGCAATAAGTTGTGTGGTCATCTGGAGTTGTTGGAGTGGTCTGGGCCAGATAGAGTTTAAAGGGGTTGTCCCGCGAAACAAAGTGGGGTTATACACTTCTGTATGGCCATATTAATGCACTTTGTAATATACATTGTGCATTAATTATGAGCCATACAGAAGTTATTCACTTACCTGTTCCGTTGCTAGCGTCCCCGTCTCCATGGTGCCGTCTAATCGCCCGATTAGACGCGCTTGCGCAGTCCGGTCTTCTCCCTTCTGAATGGGGCCGCTCGTGCCGGAGAGCGGCTCCTCGTAGCTCCGCCCCGTCACGTGTGCCGATTCCAGCCAATCAGGAGGCTGGAATCGGCAATGGACCGCACAGAAGACCTGCGGTCCACCGAGGGTGAAGATCCCGGCGGCCATCTTCACAAGGTAAGTCAGAAGTCGCCGGAGCGCGGGGATTCGGGTAAGTACTGGACGGTTTGTTTTTTTTATGCCTGCATCGGGTTTGTCTCGCGCCGAACGGGGGGCTATTGAAAAAAAACAAAACCCGTTTCGGCGCGGGACAACCCCTTTAAGGAGAGGCATGGAAATGTCTTTGAATAATCTAATCAAGGCCCAGACCTCAATCGAATTGAGAATCTGTGGCAGGACTTAAAGACTGCTGGACACCAACACAAACCTTCTAACTTGGAGGAGTTGGATTTTTGCCTGTTACAGGCAAAACTACTCCAAGACTCTAGATGTGCTAATCTGATGGAGACTTACCCCAAGTGTTTTGCATCTGTAATTACGACAAAAAGGTGGCTCCACAAGGTATTGATTTTCAGGGGCTGAATCCCTAGGCATATAAAAGTTCTCAGCTCTTTTTGTCCTAACTATTGTTTGTGTCATAGTAAAAGAAAAAAAAAGTGCCTTCATCGTGGTCAGCATGTTGTGTAAATGAAATAAAAAGCCATCTTAATCTCAGGTAGTAATGCAAGACAACATGAAAATCACCAAGGGGGTAAATACTTTCAGTGCACTTTGTGCATATACATATATTCTATAAGCTAGCTTTTGTAACATGGCAGGGCTTAGATACAGCGTCACTGCTCTAGAGTACCTCTAATAATACAGTCACCAATGCCTCCTGTGGCTCTTCTGCAGCCCCATTTAGTAGTGAGTAGAGATGAGCGAACCTACTCGGCCACGCCCCTTTTTCGCCCGAGCGCCACGATTTTCGAGTACTTCCGTACTCGGGCGAAAAGATTCAGGGGGCGCCGTGGGTGAGTGGGGGGTTGCAGCGGGGAGTGGGGGGGGAGGGAGAAAGAGAGGGCTCCCCCCTGTTCCCCCGCTGCTACCCTCCGCTCCGCCTCCCCCCGGCGCCCCCCAAATCTTTTCACCCGAGTACAGAAGTACTCGAAAATCGCGGTGCTCGATCGAGTAATTACTCGAAGCGAGTATATTCGCTCATCTCTAGTAGGGAGTTATGATTCTACTGCTATCCAATAGGGTCATGTGGAACAGGCCTTTCGGCCCTTGCCCCATTTGAACTGTAGCAGCTGCATGACCCTGTTACCATTTCACGCATGCCACTACTCTTCTTCTTGCCTACCTCCAAAATAATGGAGATATGCGGGCCCATTAACTTACAGTAAACAAAACCTACACAATGAATGTAAAAGCAGTTCATAATGACACATGCCAATTATCACTAGTCCTTGGGACCAGGCATTACTGGACAGTTTCCACTCGTGGTATGGGAGGCGCTATCTGATACAAGTTCACAGTACATCAAGTAATGGCTCCCTGCTGTACCCGGTAATCACTATCGCCCTCCAGAATTGGTCTGCTCCAGAAATGTGTTACTCAGTGCCCAACAGCCTCTCAGCTGCTCTTGCATGTCTGATGATATCCACCATAGATGTGCAAATGTACCTCCAACTCTCCTTCCATACATCTAGAATGCTACCTGGTGGTGATGTGATATGAAGGAACATGGAGAGAAGAACCCAAGAGATCTACTTTTTTTCTTGGAATTTGCAGACATTCTGTGAAAGTTGGCAAGTATGCTTTTAATGCCAACTGTGCCAATGTGTTGTTGACACATGCATGTATTCAGTGTGTAGACGGTGGTGCATTAACTCCTATTAAATCATGCTTTGCTTTGTGTCTTCTTTCCCTTTTAAATGTAGGTTTGGCAACTCTTAACCTTCTTAGAAATCCGAGGAGCTTAGTGCCGGAGGTTCTGATCATTTTCTTGTATCCAGCACCAGCCTGAGGCCCTTTGATAATCCAAACTCCATAAACGCTTCTCATCAAAATTCCACAAAATTACAGCTTGAAAAATTACCCCGGTTGTAATGACTTTGGCAGCTGCCCAGCATAAGTACATTCTCAGTTCAGTCGACTATAGCAATGTCCTCAGGTTTAACTGACAACATTTCTTAAAACCCTTGATAGGGAGTTAGAAGAAAGTCGCCAAATCAGTCATCCCTCTGTATTCGGTTCGCCAGTCGCATGACATGATATTTAAGGAATAATTACCGACAGCCGCCGTACTAACAGCTCACATTTTTCCAGATGAGGGGTTTAAAAACTCAGCAGTACAATTAAAGGGGTTGTCCCGAGGCAGCAAGTGGGTCTATACACTTCTGCATGGCCATAATAATGCACTTTGTAATATACATTGTGCATTAATTATGAGCCATACAGAAGTTATAAAAAGTTTTATACTTACCTGCTCCGTTGCTGGCGTCCTCGTCTCCATGGTGCCGACTAATTTTCGCCCTCCGATGGCCAAATTAGCCGCGCTTGCGCAGTCCGGGTCTTCTCCTCTTCTCTATGGGGCTCCGTGTAGCTCCGCCCCGTCACGTGCCGATTCCAGCCAATCAGGAGGCTGGAATCGGCAATGGACCGCACAGAAGCCCTGCGGTCCATGAAGACAGAGGATCCCGGCGGCCATCTTCAGCAGGTGAGTATGAAGACGCCGGACCGCCGGGATTCAGGTAAGCGCTGTGCGGGTGGTTTTTTTAACCCCTGCATCGGGGTTGTCTCGCGCCGAACAGGGGGGGGGTTTAAAAAAAAAAAAAAACCCGTTTCGGCGCGGGACATCTCCTTTAAGCTGTGATCAGGAAAAGAGCCCAGAAAATGATGTTTCAGGACCTACATAACCCTTCAATGTGCGCACGTCATACAATGTAAATATTATATATTTGGCGTAAGATGTTGGGGAAGGATGTTCATTTTTGGTGAGGAGCTATAGTACATGGTTTCTTTTTGCACTCCTCTATTACAGTACATCCAATAGACTGCTTAGCACAGTAGAGTATACATAGCACCAGCATACCACTAAGGCTCACAATTACAACCCGGCCCCTTAGTGAACGTGGGCCCATAGGCCCCACCATATGTTGTATCACCGCCGCTGGCCGTGAGATTTCCCTGTGTATAGTGATATACAGGATGCTGGTGTAGCCTGCATATCCCCTGTATATAGTTATATGTGTACAGCTGGTATAAGTTATACATCCTGTATATAGTGATATACAGCATGCTGGTGTAGCCTGGATATCCCCTCTATATAATTCTAAATGTACAGCTGTATATAGATATATGGACCATGCTGGTATATACTGGGTATCTCCAGTATATAATTGCACACTTTACACACAATTAAAAAAAGACATCAATAACCTGCAAGTGGTTTAAAACAAACCGACACGTATTGTTTAAATCCACATGCAGTTTCTAAAGCCCCATTTACACGCAAAGATGATTGTTCAAAATTCATTCAAAAGATAGGATGATTGACAGTTTGAACGATCATTTTGCATAAGCAGCTAATGGGCACTAATGCCCATTAGTAGGTTATTAGCTTAATTTGCATGTAAATGAACCTCCCTTCACTGCATGCAGATAACAGCAGGTGGTCAGTTATCTGCATATAGCCCCTTTGCTCTCCTGTGGAGACAGAAGCTAAAAACAATGTTATCAGCGCTCCCGTGGAGAATCACAGAGTGCGGTCCCCGCTATCAGCTGGCCAGCCGAACAATCGATTTTAAACTCCGAAAAGCAAACAATCGAATCATTTATACGCAACGATTATCGCTCAGAAGACATCATTTGAGCGAATTTTGAATGATAATCATTGCGTGTAAATGGGGCTTAATAGTGTATGCAGTTTCTTAAAAACACACAGTTTTTGAATACTGCATGCATTTTTTTAGGCGTTTTTCAATTGTGGTTCAAAAAGGCAACCAAAAACATGAACACAGCCCGAGAGGCTACAAACAAATTTTCACTTAGTCCAGCTAATGGTTCATGTTTGAATAGCTTATGCCAAGGGGCTAGATCATGTATGTAAAATTGTTTTGCAGCTGTATGCAGTACGGTTTAGGTATGGGTACCAGTACAGGTGGAGGGGGAAACCTGAGCTGAACTTTTGCACCTGGACCCCAGCTATACAATTACCATATTTGTGCCCCAGTGATACTATACAGGGAGGACAAATGGCTTTATGTAATGGTGATATAGCGATGAGGACACCGCAGGCTACTGAAGTAATAGTAAGATGCATGTGATTTTAATTAACCTCTAAATGTCACATATACAGCTTTATATGTTGTGCGGTTGGGACACCTAGAGCCGGCCACAGCATATGCGTTGTCTGAAGCTGGCTCAGGAGCCAAGCTCGCTCTACACACAGCAGGTATTGGCTGTAGCCCTAGCTACGGCTCCAAAGGCCCATTTACACGCAAAGACTATCATTCAAACAAACGAATTTGAGCGATAATTGTTATATGTAAACGCCAGCCTCGGGCACTTTTCATTTAACGATGATTTTAAAGTGAACTTAAAATCCATCATTCAACTACTGGAGATAAAGCAGTTTGCTTTATCTGTCAGTAGACCACAGGCTGTTATCATTGCAGGGAGCTGGCCAATAATATTGTATTCTGCCAGCGCCCGCAACAAGAACAGTGCAGCTGTGTGCATAGCTAGGCTTGTGATTAAACACAAGCTGAGCTCTGCAAACAGGTCCTGGAGGCCCATTTACATGCAAATGAACATGATAAAGTGTTAAAGGCTATCAGTGGCCATTAACACTTTATGCAAACATATCGCTAAATCTTTCGATTGTTTGAAAGGTTATCTTTGCATGTAAATGGGCCTTAAGTGTATGGAACCACTATGTGATTCTTGTCATATGTAACATTTACAAATTTGACAAAACCTACCTCAGTGACCAGTAAAACAATTAAGTCATTCCTGTTGATTATTAATAGTATACTATTAATAGTATAAGCAATGGGATTGTTATACAAAAAAATGGAATATGCTTAATTTGCATGAGTCTCTTCTATAATCTAATAAATGACTTATCGCAAATAATCAGTTGCATGACTCTAGAAATTCTAGGGCTGCCATGTACTATACATGCAAGCTACAATGAGCACTTCAAGCTACATAATTGCTAAGGCTCCAAGCCAGTCTCTGAATATCTCCATGCCATTATTGTACATAAACCATGAGTGCTTTCTTCCGATCACTGCCTGCAAAGATTAATTGCATTGCCTGGCTAATAGAACATTGCTTATTTATATCTATTTTATACTTTTCCAACTTTCAATGAACTAAATTAAAGGAATGCTGCAGAGGCGCAACTTGTAACAAATCAGCTTTGTTAACCCTCCTCCTGCACCCTGAAGTGTAGAACAAATCAATCCCCACAGGTAAAATGCAGTGTTCCTAAAAAATATTGTAATCTGGAGCTTTTTTAAGAGTGGCCATTAACAGAAGGAAATAATGTAATACAAATAAAACGTAACTCTAAAAGAAACCCCAAAGCATGCTGGGCTCTTAAGTCTCTAAATGTCACTATGTTCACAAGGCTGCTCTGTCTACACCCCAGAATAATGTGCCTGTACAGTCCACGAGAAGTAATTTGGAATTTCCTTAAAGGGGAGTTACAAATAGAGAGATATTTAAAGGATTGTACCCAGAATAACATGAGTTGGGAAGGTTATTGTTTCTCCTTAGGGCGAGCACCTAGAAGGTGTGAGGAGACTTATACATGCTCCTCTTGAATGGCCTTATAAGTCTGCTCACACCTAGGTGCAATCCCAAGGAGAAAAGTTACCCTTCCCAACCCATGTCTACAGGCCTCTTACTAGCTAAGCCAAAAGTCTACTGCAAACTGTAGAGGGGCAATCACCCTAAATCAGCTGTCTATACAGGGCTAGCTTGTCCTTCTAGAGAAGACTCTGGCTTTGGCTCATAATTCCCAGTCATTGTTATAAGGCTTGTTAAAAGGTCTAACATTGACTTGCATGAATGCTGCCTTCCAATAGGTGGCGGTGTAGAGGTATTGTTTTTTTTTCTTCCCATTTATCACCTATCTACAGGATTGGTGATATTGCACTGATTGCAAGGAGTTCCACTGCTGGGGTCCTTAATCGCAATCAGGGTTAAAAGTTGTACATCGGTGCAACAGACTATTTTGCAGAGGAAAATGGTTATCCAGGACCTATATCACTGCGGACCCAGCTCCCAGCACCTCTACCAATCAGCTGGCCACAGAGCTTGGTTGAGTGTTTCAGCCTCTTACTTGACCTGTGAGGCCATGTTCATTGGTTAAGTAGTCTTTAAGTAACCCATTCCCATTCAAGTCAGTGAGGTTGAGCTGCAACAATAGGCATGACCGGCCTGATACATCACCAGTACAAAATGAATGGTGCTGTTCTTGGTATTTGATGAAGAGGCTTCAGCGCTTGCCGGAACACCTCTATCAAACTACTAACAACCACTTGTCTGGGAGTATGTATGTGTGTGGGTGCTTCTTGTGCTTCGCTCCTGGTGATATCATCGCACGGACTGACAGAAGAAGCATAAAGTTAGGGCTCTTGGAAGGGGAGGACAAAAATAACAAAATGAGAATACAACTAAGTTGTTATCTCAGACACAACTCAGCAGTCCTGACAGGACACACCGACCCACCCCCCACAACAGAGATCCAGTGGGCTGAAAGACCTGTGATGACGTCACTGCTGTGGAAGGAGCCATTCTGAAGTTTAGTAGACAGTACTGTATACTGGATAAGCTGACAGCAGCTACCAGGACCTGCGATGATGTCACCGTCATATGATCACCTATGTGAGAGGAGTCAGGGATCACATGACCAGGGGCTGATCACCGTACGCATCCAGGAGTCATGTGTGGGAATCAGGACAAATATAATGGAGCTGTGTGTGTCATGTGTGGGAATCAAGATTGATATAGTAGAGCTCTGTGTGTGTGATGTCTGTAAATCATAATGGATGCACCATGTCGCATACCAGAAACACTGGTACTTTTATTTCCTTTTAATTACTATCTCTTCAGAGGTGCTGGGAGTTACCGACCCACTGGTCTAGTACTGATGACCTATCTTTTTAAGACTGCATTTTACACGTACTGGAATATTCCCCAACATGCAGTGCAATGTTTCAGCACACAGAAAAATCCACACCAGAATCCACTGTGTAATTTTCAGTTTTTGACATAAATTTGCAAATGGTTAAATTCCACCCCAAATCTGCATCAAAATCCGCATGTTAGACATGCAGATTTTGGTGTGGATTTCCACAGCTGAATATTCTGGTGTGTGGGAGCACCCAGTGTGCTCTCTGCTCGTACCACAGATGGAAGAATCCCTGGAGTGCTGCAAATACACCGCAATAACATCCACACATTTATTATGATAAAGTCGTACATGTGTGACTAAGGCCGGCTTCACACAGGCGCATACGTATTTGCAGAATCAACAAGGCTTTTTTGCGTGTGCGTTGGTGTATTTTACTGCACTTTTTGCACCCACAAGATGTCCGTTTGCGCATGGCAAACCGATTTAAATGGCTAATTAGTCTTAATGAATTCCAGATGTGTTCTTTTTTCAGTGGCATTACACAGTGTTTCACGCATCTCCTTGCTTATTGCGTACGTAGTTCAACCCCCCCCCCCCCCCTCCATTGACTTCTCTGAGGACTTATGGTGCACAAGTACACAGAAAATTAGAACATGTGCTGTATTTCTTATGTGCCCAAATACACGTGCAAAATACGGAAATGTGAACAAACCCATTGAAATCAATTGGTTCTATTCTCTGCGTACTGTTCGCGCAAATACCCCTGTGTGAATCCGGCCTGAGGGTACACGCACGCTGGCTTGTTTCCTATCTGATTTTCAGACAGATAACCCAGGTTTTTGTTTCACTTAGGGCTATTTCAGACGACCGTATATGGGCTCGGTTTTCACGCCGAGCCGATATACGGTGTCCTTGTCTGCAGGGGAGGAGGATGGAAGAGCCGGGAGCGGGAACTGAGCTCCCGCACCCTCTCCACCCCTCTCCACTATTTGCAATCGGAGAGGGCGAGATGGGGGCGGAGATAAGTGCCGCCGCTTAGCTCTGCCCCTGTCCCGGCCCTCCCATTGCAAATAGTGGTGAGGGGTGGGGAAGGGGCGGGAGCTCAGTTCCTGCTTTTGGCTCTTCCATCCTCCTCCCCCTGCAGACAAGGACACCATATATCGGCTCGGCATGAAATAGCCCTTAAACTGATAGTCCAAGTGAAAAAAAATGGCCTATTCTTGTGCATGTGCTGATCGAGTTGCGCCCAAGAATCTCAGGTACCACTTTAATGCCCATGTGCATATACCCTTAAGATGAACAAAATCAAATTCCATGTGCACCTTTTTGGGAGGGTTAAATTGCAACCAAATTACAAAAATGTCCAGTTAGGGGAGAAACCGCTACTAATGAAGACTATCAAGGGATTTGCTTGTGCTTGCTATGCTGCTAAAGTCTTTGTAGGGATCAGAGCACGCCTGCATAGTGAGAGCCCGGTAGTCCCATATAGTATTGTAGGCGCACACTGCCACTAAACGGATGAGCTGGGCCCACATCCCTCTTACTGACTCATATGGGGGTGTAATGCATCTCATAATGTAATGCAATACTTCTAATTGGATGATACGTTTTGTGATTTGTCACAGATAAATTGGAAATAAGCAACCAGCTGTCTTATCCACAGATCTACAAATATTTTGCTCATCTCTCCACTGGATTGGAATATTAAATTGATTTTCCAGCAGTTTTTACATGCACTTTCTTCTTACCAAAATCAAAGGAAGGGGTGTAGGAAAAAACTGCACCAAATTACTGCATTCACACTGTAAATATATTGTCTGTGGCCGTCTGTGCGTTCTGTCACCTAAAGCTGGAATGTGAAGACAAGCATGTACGAATTTAATCCCTGCTGGGGTAAGATGCGCCTGACTCTTCATACATTAAGGCCATTTGGGCCATCCATGTGCATACACAGAAGTCTATGCTGGCTAGGAGCTGCAGTAGATGTCTGGCATAATGTATACCAGTTTCTAGCATACATTATACTTCGTCACTAAGTTTTCAAACAACTTAAGCTTATGTGATAGCCAGTGTGATAATTAGTAAAACTACTACTTTATTCAAGGTACTGATCACTATGGATCTCCCTTCCTGGTAGCTTGCTGTCTTCTGCTTGCAGATTGCAACCGGGGAGGAGGGGGATAAACCATAATGCTCATTGGACTATATAGAGGAAGAGGGAGAGACATTCACATACAGATGTTCAGCCGGAGCTAACGGTGATTTACTCCTACGTAATGATATGTTTGTGTGTGTTACAGACAGCTAGAAACCAGAATTTGCTGTTCACTGCACAGTCTGGAGAACACAGCACAGCAGCCAGGTTCCACCCACTAGTCCAGAGAGAATTTAGAATCATAGATACACCTTGCAGAGCAGGAAAATGGGGAAAAAAACAGGATAAAAATCATATAATGACCAGAAATATAGTTATTTCTCTTGTATATACGTATGGCAGCTTAGTCTTAAAAGTCATCTGAAAAGTTAGGTACTCCTTAAATCTGTCAGGCCATGGTGGCCATGTCATCTCCCCACAAGGAACATTCACTTTTTTAAAAAACATAAATTCAAAAATTCACTTTTTTTTGCACAAGCAAGCTTTGTGCTAAAATTGCAACTTTTTTATGCCAGTTTTCCCTCCATAAGTCGCCTTTTTAGTTATTCTTGTTTAAACAGACACATAAATTACACAAAACAAATGTTAACCGAACAAATCAATTTAATGCAGAATGCTAGAATGTGTATCCAGACAAGATGTCGGTTCTTTCTATTGCTTTAAACAATGCCACGTATTGATAACTAAGCCTAGGAAGTGAGCCATGAGAGTAACAGAACCCTGGAGCAATGGTAAAGACAGCAAGAACATCTGTCTGAGGGCTCGGTGTTTTCATACACCAGTTAGTAATCTTGTAATACCCAGTTTTGTAATCTCACATTGATATCTGACCTGGAACTGATGGCTATAGTCAAACGTACTGCACATGTGGGCTTATTCTGCTGCTTTTCAAGCCAGGCTTAAGTAGAACACTGCTACGTTAAATTAGTCTCAGTGGATGCATAAACCATATGGCATTGAGTGAATACATAACCATCCTCCTGTCCAAACACAAGAAAGGTCTGAGGAATTGCAGGTAGGTGCACCAAGTACTATAGGTACCTGATATTGTGTTATCACTGATGAACCAATCCCTTGACACATCCAAATATCTATGTCACACTTATAAGTTCCATCTTCCTTATTTGCATAAATTACCCAAAGGAGCATGCATGGCCGTTTAAGTCTCCTCCCTTACTTCGCAGGTGTCTTCTCTCACTCCTTCTGGGTGCTTTCCTTGGGGAGAGATGATGCCATTCCCCAACTCACTCACCCCCTTGGTGTCTCCACACACTTTTTGGGTGCTCTCCCTAAGTAGAGATGACACCCCTCTTGATCCATGTCACAGGCCTCTCACCAACTAAGCCAGAAACCTACTGCACACTGATGAGGGGCAAACACCCTGCAACAGCTGTCTGTGTATAGATTCTGGGTTGGTTTCCTATTCCGAATCATTGTTATAAAGACCTTTATAAAGGGTCAGACATTGATTTGAAGGAATGCTGCCATCCAATAGGTGGCGCTGTAGAGTTATTGTTCTATCTTCCTTATTTGCACTAATAAGACTCAGGCCTCCTTCCCATGAACAAATTTCCGCCGCGTAATTCGCAGCGAAACTCCTCTGTGTTGCCCGCAGCTATTAGGTTCTATTGAACCTAATAGCTCAGGGCACACAGTGCGGAATTCCACACCGTGAAATCTCCCGTCCTCACCCGGGGCATGCTCTATTTGCCGCAGGTGTACGCGCTGACGGCTTCCATTGCAGTCAATGGAAGCCGTCCGTTCACGCTATCTCCCGCTGTAACACAGCGGAAGATAGTGTGAAAACACTTTCCCGCCTACCACCGCCGTGTCATATGATGCGGCCGGCGGTGGGCGGGAAAGCGTCATGCGGGAGCGAAAACGCCAGATCCGCTGGTAAGTATGGGGTCTCTGGGGGGCGCCGTGACGGGCTTCGCCGCGGAATATTCCGCGCCGGAGCCCGTCACGCTCGTGTGCAGCCGGCCTCAGACTTAGACTCTAATGTTCAGCTTTAAGTAAGTATACAGCTTTAAGTGAATGATAATGATGCGTCATCCTGAAATTAGTGATATAGTTGTGGCTGTCATGACTTTACTTCAGTAAGACCTGCCAACTCTCATTTGTTTTACTCAAAATTTCTACACCCTATGAAATAACAGTAAAATTGCACAAAGCAGTAAATGTGCTTTATAGCATTGCTCTTCCTTCTGGAAAAGTATGCACCTACTGACTACTGGGTGTCACCATCCACCTTTGTCGGTAGTGTGTTCCTATACATTCTGACACTATCTGCAGGGTTAGCGAGTACTGTGTGACTGTGACTGAACAACCACATAGTTCCCTATATGATCAGGAAGCGCACCTCATACTCCGTGCAGATGTTGCCCTTGGTTGTAATCAAATCCACATGCTGCAAGTCAACAGTGCTTAAAGCGTACCTGAGCTTTCAGATAACCTTTCAGAATAAGCTGCCATGTGTGTACATGAGGAATAACTGTCTTTCTCGCCATTATTCGATTTAGGGTGGCTTCACATCTGTGTCGGACCTCCAGCCAGAGATTCCATCAAAGATGTGGCTGAAAATACTGGGAGACAAGGTGCCGCATGCAGCGCTTTTTCTTCTGTCCAAAAGCCTGGCAGCTGGGCAGAAAGTAGGAGGACCCCATTAAAGTCAATGGGGTTTATAGGGCGGTGTTCGGTTCCATCCAGAGACTGAACTGTTCACCCACGGGATTTACCCTTTCCTGCTCCCCGGACGGAGCAGGAAAGCGGAATCCCCAGTGCAGATGTAGAACCACCCTTATATCCTGCATTTTACCCCGTGTATGGTATATATCTGAATCTCCATCCTCTCAGGACTGGTGGAAGGAGCTACTGCTGTGTTGTGTCTCTTGAGTGATGTAGACTGTTCTTGGACAACTACAGACATAATATCATCAGGAAGGAGTGTACAGAAAGACCTAACAGTGTACATGTGTATAAGTAGCAGAAGATCTCACCATTATCTCTACTTGCAGCTCTCCATGTGTGTGTCTTTCCATCTCCCTCCTCTCTGCATTCAACTCAATGAGCACTGATGACTCATCACTCAGCATGTCTCTTCTAGAATCCCTACCTGTCAATCAAGACCTAGCAGACAGTGCACAGCAAGCTAAAGGCTGATTTCCAAGCAACGATTATCACTCAAAAGCCATCGCCTGAGAGATAATCGTTGTGTGTAAATGCTCCCATCTTTCACTCTTCAGCTGAACGATTATTTTTAGGTGAGCATAAAATCCATTGTTCAGCTGGAGAGGAGATAACACAGACCGCATGCTGTGTTTGCTGTCCATGGTGCTGCTTTCTCTATGGGAGCGCTGATTACATTGTATTCAGCTTGCAGACCCATGGCAGAAAAAAAGAGCTGAATGCAGAGAACAGACCACCTGCTGTTCTCTGCATACAGGACCTGGAGGCTGATTTAAATGCAAATGAAGCTGATAAGCTGCTAATGGACATTAGTCTCCATTAGCTGTTTATACAAAGCAATCGCTCAAAACCTTTCTTTTGAATGACTATCTTTGCATGTAAATGGGCCTTTAGGTAAACAGATTTTTTTCAGCACAAAAACATCATTTTAGGTAAATAAAGTACATAGCCTGTGTGACAATCAGAAAAACTATCATATAAGCACAAGTTGTTTGAAAAGTTAGTGACACTTTAAGAGGAACCTGCTACATTAAACATACAGTCTGTGCTGCAGACTGCATATCATTTTATTGGGAAAAGATTCATTAAAACTTGTAATCCACTGATCCATAAGGAACAAACAGGGTTTATAAAGGGAAGGGAGGGAAAGAACAATTGCCATAGAATATTGCACGCAATAAGACTAGCCCAAACACGCAAAATCCCACTGGTATTAATAGGCACCGATGCCGAAAAGGCGTTCGACCGAGTGAATTGGACATACCTAGAGAGGGTTCTAGCTAACTTCAACTTCCCAAGCACCTGGATATCGGCAATCTATTCCTTATACAGCAAACCGCACGCGAAACTGAGGGTCAACAACACCCTCTCACCCGCATTCGAGATTCGCAACGGAACCCGACAAGGGTGTCTGCTCTCCCCGACCCTCTTCGTTCTGGCTCTAGTACCCCTGCTACATAAAGTTAGAACACACCCAGAAATAAGAGGGATCACAGCAGGCAGACACTCACTCTCAACAGCCGCATTCGCGGATGATATAATGTTCATGATATCTAACCCAGCGACGGGCATCCCTAAATTGATCTCATTGCTGTAATCATTCGGCACCATATCGGACTTCAAAATAAATTACTCAAAATCTACCATCCTCAACGTATCAGTCCCTCAGAAATTCAGCACTGCCCTAAAGTCCAACTCACCCTTCACTTGGACGGAGGACACCATTGACTACCTAGTTATCAAAATTACAAAAAAGATTGAAAACCTCTACACAACCAACTTCCAACCTCTTCTCCCACTAATCAAAAATATCGTACGAACATATGATTTACCATATATATCATGGTTCGGAAGGAAAAACATAGTCAAATCCTATGTCCTTCCCATCATAACTTACAAAATACGCATGCTCCCGCTCCAAATACCCGGGGCATTCTTTCAATCCCTCCGGCAACTCTTTTCTCAGTATATTTGGAAACAGAGGAGGCCGCGTATAGCCTACACCCTGCTCACCAAAAGGAGGGGAGAAGAGGGCATTGACCTGCCACACGTACCGGACATATACAGATCTATTCAACTTAGCTACTGGCTGGACTTAGTCCACCCAACAAGAGATCCCTTGCTGCTAAACCTGGCTAAACACTCTCATGGGGACATCATGCTAGAGGACCTCTGGCACCCCTCTAGACACCGCTACAGCTCCAAGGGGTTTAATCCCCTATTGAGGGCCCCCTGCGAGACCTGGCACTCACTGAGAACCCACATAGCCCCTGACCTCTCCCCAATCGCTCCAATGAGCACGATGGACAAACTGCTGGGAATTACGTCAGACCTGGCGTCTAGGAGCGTCTGGGAGAGATTCGCAGGAATCAAATTGGGGGACCTACAACCCATAATCCACCAAGGAGCCGGGGAGGCCATCCACCTCCTAGCCCCAGACCTAAATATCTCTTTCCTACAAAAAGCCCAGATTACTAAAACAATAGAAGAGTTCGCCAAGAGATATAGATCAACCAGACCCTCAACACCGTTCGAAAAATTCTACTTAGAGGGGGCACCTAAAAACAAGATCACCGCGAACCTCCACAAGAAATATATCTCACCCTCCACGGGGTATAAGCCCGCCTTTCTCAGCACGTGGGAACGCGAGGACACAAAAGTCATCCTTAGATTGGCCTTTGGCCTATCCCCCTGCGTGCTATTACAAGAAAGCCACTACAAAATACTAGCGAGGTGGTATAGAACTACCCAGTGGCTATACACACACAAACTAGCCTCCCACGAGAAGTGCTGGAGATGCGACGCTGCAACAGGCTCATACAGACACATTTGGTGGGACTGCCCCACTCTGGGCACATATTGAAGGGACATCGAGGAATCAATTATAACCATTAAACCGAATCTAGCACTAACACCAGAGATGGTGCTCTTATGGAAACTGTCAGCTACCTTCCACCCCCTCAAAGACAAATTCATTGCCCTACTCCTAGACGTCGCCAAGGCCTTAATCCCGACCATGTGGTTGCAAAAGTCTTCCCCAACCGCAACACAGTGGAGAGACAGGGTAGACCTAATTTACAACTTAGAGGAACTAATGAGTTGGAAAAACAACACTCGGGATAAATTCATAAAGGAATGGGAGTTGTGGAAAAGAATACCTTAGACCAGCCCACATCACAATCTCTAGATATCCCTCAGACCTGGGCGAGAGCTCCGGGAGACCCTCAGGCCCAAATGGGGAGTACCCCCAATTACAATCACATCCACAGAACCGAGACAAATACCCTGGTACCACCGGGGTGGAGGCCCCGGACGTTGAGGTTGAGGCGGGAGCCGGCGGAGACCGCCCTTGGCATACTGGCAGCAGCTGGACAACATACATCACACCTTGAAAGAACCGACGACTACAAAGCAAGATCGAGGGTGAAACCCCACAGACAAGCTTTTAGAGTAACCCACCCACTTTTTCCTTACCCTTCCTTCCCTACCCCCAGCCCCTTCCCATTCTTTTTATGTTATGCAATATGTTCACACAGAACGAATGCTATCATTGTATTTCACGTAGCTTCCTAATGTTCAGTTAAACTCACCAGACTTAGGAGTAAAGAGGTCCAGCCATGCTAGACCTACGCTAAACGGGCGAGTATAATTATGAATCTGGACCCAACTGAACACAGAAACCTCACTGTCTGTACGTTATTATCTGTATTAATATGGTCTTTAATGCATATGAAAAAACTTTTTTCAATAAAGACAAGTTTAAAAAAAAACAAAAAACTTGTAATCCATTCATTTAAATTTGGGCTCATTCTGGATTTAGGAGTCCAGTGGGTGGGCTTACTAATTGACAGGTATCTTTTTACACAATTGTGGATCTACCGTACCTCAGAACTTATTTGGCTTAGGGGTACATCCAGGGGCAGCACCCGGGGTTTCCTACCTTTCATTCTACCAATCAGGAGTCGGGGCGTTAAGGTTTTCTACAGTCTCCCGCACGCCTCGTATTCGCAGATATATGAGGCAGGCCATGAATCCCTGATATGACCGCCCACTGGACATCATAGCCCAGAGAATAAGCAGGGAATGAATAGATTACAAGTTCTAATAATTCTCTTTCCACAAAACTATATATTAATCTACTCTATAAGGGCTCAGTCATACGGGCGCCGATGCGCCCATGTTACTGCCCGATAAGACAGCCGCACCGGGTGCGGACGTCTTTCTGCATGACCGGCTCCATTGCCGGGCATGTGTTCTATCTGCAAGCCGGTGTGGAGAGTCGTCCGCATTGGCAGTGCAGCGGTCTTATTCTGCATCAGCGCCCGTGTGACTGAGCCCTGAGATGGTGTTTGTAGCTCAAGCAGGCAAGTTTAGCCTGACGGGTTTCTTGTGACCACTTGAGTATTATTTTCAGGCCCTTTTCTGCTGCAGGTGAGCACGACTTGCTGTTATTGTCAATATATATTACAAGTCTTGCTGGCTCTTTATGTGCAGCAACTTTTAGGATATCCTTCTATTCATCAGATATATCATGTGAAGCAAATCTAAAAATGGGATTCCATCTGGGCCAGACACCAGGATGAAATATAAAGTTAATTTCTGTCTGCCACCAGTCAGTAGCCCTGTAGAACGAGTCCCTGTTGGATATCCTCTTACCAAAACATGAATAGACACCGGATCATCTTTCTCAACCTGAAAGACTTTGTACAAAATAACTCCATTTGTGCCCATGGGAATAATGCTGCGTCTGAGATCTCTCCTAGCCCAGACGGTATGGGACTTGGGTGCCTATTAACTATCTCACGGCCAAATCCTAAACCAGCATTTAAAGGTATTGTCTAAGATTAGAAAAATGTAACTTTTTTTTCAAAAACCCGTACCACTCTAGCCCGTGGCTTGTAACAAATTTTGCAGTTTAGCCCTATTAATTTGAATGGGGATGAGCTACAATACCTGACACAGTCTGTAGACCAGAGGGGCGCTGTTTATGTGAAAAAAACAAACCCTTTTTGCTAATCCCAGATAAACCCTTTAGATGACCCCTGCTGGCCGAATTAGGAAATGCGGTGGCGCCATTACACAGGATGAGAAAAACCTTTTGTGGCCGCAATTTACAGTTTATAGGTAAGATGCAGAAAGCAGAAACAAAAGCAGCAGGCATTGGGGCCCGATGCGGTCCAGAACACGAATACAGCAATTGTGAAATTTAATTTGTGGTGATAACACCCCTTTAAGTGCAAGAATCCTCGATAATTCATTTATACTGTTGTTCTTCAGTTAAGTCTATTTTTGATTTAAAAAGTGCTGCCCCCGTCAGCCCCCGCCGCGCCATAACGCCACCCACCTGCTTCCACTATATTTCCCCTGCGATGGTCTAACATTTCATAGATTTCCGTGAAATAGAATGAACTCAATTTGTGAAGCGCTGCGAGTGAGCGCTGCGAGAGAAGAGAGGGTTGCAGAAGAGCTGGGGAGATGCGCGGTTTCTAGTTTCTCTGTGATTTCCTGAGGTTAAACTGAAATTATAGTCTATGATAAAATATGTTCTTTTAATGATCTGCTTAAATACCCCAAGAAGCAGAAATTGAATCTGTTCTATACGTTCCATTTATTATTCTGATGCCTGGGAAATAAGCGGTGGTTTTCAGGCCGCGCTGCGAGCGCCGGTAGCCCAGGTGCATATTAAAGAGCAGCAGATTTGAATAATGCATCCTATTCTCTGGTTGTGAATTGTATCTGCCGGCTGTGGGAGACGTCTGTGACAGATTCTGACATGTTGTCTTGGACTGTCAAAACCTTTGCTGAGAGAACAGCCTCAATTATACTTCCTCTCCACACTAGATAAACCCGAAGATCTTCCCCCGTCCCTTTCTGGAGCGCTTCCTCTATTATTAGAAGTGGCAGCCATCATTAGTTTTTCTGCTGCAATGAGGAATGGTGGTTGTCATTGTGTAAGCTCTCCGAGTCGGTGGATCCTTTACTGCTAAACCCGCGTTTCTGCTTATTGTTCATGCTTAAATCTACATTTTCGGCGTATTGGCATGCACAGAATTTGTGTGCGCAATGTGCGGAGAATAGAACCTATTTATTTTAATGGGTTTGTTCTTCACATTTCTGTATTTTCTGCATATGTTTCGGTTATGCAAATAAAAAAAAAATATATTTTTTTCTGTGTATTTGTGCACTGAAAATACCCGTAGAAGTCTATGGGGGTACGCAAATGCACATGCAATACTCAAGGACATGTGTAAAGTGCTGCGTAATTGCACAGGAGAAAGAATACATCTGTAATGTATTAAGACTAGAGATGAGCGAGCATACTCGCTAAGGACAATTACTTGATCGAGCATTGTACTTAGCGAGTACCTGCCCACTCGGAAGAAAAGGTTCGGGTGCTGGCGCGGGTGAGCTGTGAGTTGCAGGAGTGAGCAGGGGGGAGAGGGAGAGAGAGATCTCCCCTCCGTTCCCCCCCCCCCGCTCTCCCCCGCCGCTCCCCGCCGACACCCAAATCTTTTCTTCCGAGCGGGCAGGTACTCGCTAAGGACAATGCTCGCTCAAGTAATTGTCCTTAGCGAGTATGTATGCATTTCACATCATTGTCCTTACCACGTGTCCTACAGATTTCACAAGAACCTACAGTAGTGCTGATCACACATCCACAGCATGCAGTGTCCTGGTCCGATCTGTGGATAAGAGAAGCCCATTCTGCTTAACAGATTCAAAATATGGACTGGAGACGGGCAAGTTTTATGAACACTCATGTGAATAAGCCTTTACTGTCTTATTGAGGGCCTGCTCCTTCTGCTCTGAACCTCCATGCCCACAGGGTAGCACAGTGCAAGGTCAGTGGGAGATACTAGGAAGGGAGAAAGGTCATATATACAGCAGAGCAGGCTGTATCAGGGCTCGGTCAGACAAGCATTTTTTTTCCTTCTTTTTTAGTGCATGAATAGGCACGCTAAAAAAAATAAATCACATGACGCAAATTGCATGACCGGGCAAGATTTCTAAGCGCAGTAGAGCCGATCTTCATGCGCCTGGAATTCGCCAATTTCCTGGAGCAGCTGCACTTGGAGAAGTGCAGCTACTCCAGGAGGAAAGAGAGAAGAACCCTGCAGGGCTTTGGGATTTCCCCATAACAGAGAGATGGAGCGGGGCTATGGGTTAATCCCCCATAGCTCCACTCCATTTTCCTGCTATGGGGAAATCCACCATAGCGCCCCTCTATCTCCCTGCTATGTGGAAATCCCAAGGGATATCCCTTTAGCGCAAAGAGAGTGGGCGTGGCTATAGAGATCTCACAGAGATTCCCTATAACAAACCATAGAGGGACAGGTGCCTATAGATTTGCCCCCACCTTCCACGCTCTTGGGGAAAGACCTTGGGGGAAGCCCTGTAACACCCCCCTTCTTTCTCCCCATTATAGGGAATTCACTTCAGGAGAGAGGGGTTGGGAGTCCCCTTCTGCCCCCACTGCTGGGCAATTGACCAGCAGCGGGGCAGGAGGAATACCCCATTGCTTATAGCAAGGCATTTAAAAGGTGCTGCCTAGAAACGCTTTTTAAATGTCATTGTAAATTCCTGTTCGTCCCCGCAGGGATTAACTGAGCCCTCAGGGAGTCCCCCCATCCCTGCAGGAACTAACAGGAGTCAATGGAAACTCCAGCACAGCGCGCAGCACGGCCCTGTGTCTTGGCATTGTAGCCACACATGCCCTATCTTTGTTAGGTGCGCTCCGTTTAGCGCACCTAGATTCTCTCATGTAAGCGCTTCTATAGGAACTAGAGATGAGTGAGCATACTCGCTAAGGGCAATTGCTTGAGCGAGCATTGCCCTTAGCGAGTACCTGCCCGCTCGAGAGCCAAGGTTCGGGTGCCGGTGCGGGGGATCAGTGAGTTGCGGCAGTCAGCAGGGGGGAGCGGGCGGGAGAGATGGAGAGAGAGATCTCCCCTCCGTTTCTCCCCGCTCTCCCCCGCAGCTCCCTGCCCGCCGCCGGCACCCGAACCTTTTCCCTCGAGCGGGCAGGTACTCGCTAAGGGCAATGCTCACTCGAGCAATTGCCCCTAGCGAGTATGCTCGCTCATGACTAATAGAAACCCATTGTTTTTTGAAGAAGCGCACATAAAAAAATGCTTGTCTGACCGTGCCCTCAGAGTGTAGAAAGAAAGGAGAGTACTGCTGACAAAGTCTGCAGAGATGAGATCAAACAGTCTAGATTAGGATGTATTCATGTCTAAATCCTCATCAAATCTGCTAACATTTTTTCTGTATCCCCATTCACATCCACTGCATGAAAAATGATCAGCAGAGATGATGAGTACGGGCATGATGTCTGCTAATCCTACATGAAGAAGCCACTGATTCACAGCACATCGGTGGTACAAATCAGAGTGTGCGCTTTGGATGTCTGCCGTGGATTCTGTGGTAAAGTACATGCTGGACACATCATTGGCTAATCTGTGACTTGTGCACAAACTCATAGGCCGCTTTCAGGTGAGCGTATTTTAGCTCCGAATTTGGGCCGTGTTTTGCAGACCTTCATACGGAGTTAATGTAAATCTATGTATCTATTTACACCACCGTTTTTTAGAAACACAGCATGACCTATATTTTGTGCATTTGCCTTCATATTGCTATTCTTTCATATTGGGTAAGTATGGATCAGTATTTACGTAGTAGAAAATGAAACATATGGAGGCAAATACAGTAGAGTTGAGTGGACATACTCTGCTGAGCTTGATGCTCGTTCGAGCATTAGCGTACTCGATGGTGCTTGTTACTCGAACGAGCATCAGGCTGCGACCCCGCCCCAGTTTTTGGCTCCTCCCCGCTGTGACGTGCCTGTTTTGGCCCCTCCCTGCCGCAGCGCAGCATGCGTCATTGGCAAATTTTTGTCTGGCTGGCAGGCGAGAGAGAGAGAGGCAGAGAGGCAGAGAGGCAGAGAGACAGAGAGACAGAGAGACAGAGAGACAGAGAGAGAGCTGAAAAAAAAGCTCAGCACCCGGCGTCCCACATACAAAAATGCTCGAGTCTCCCATTGTAGTCAATGGGGTTCGTTACTCGAGTAGAGCTCTCGAATTTTACGAAAAGCTCGACTCGGATAACGTGGACCCGAGCATTTGGGCGCTCGCTCATCTCTAAAATACAGATCAAATAGTGTTGAAATACTGATGGCATATGGCTATAATTAGAGATGAGCGAACGTGCTCGTTTAGAGCAATTACTCGATCGAGCATCGCTTTTTTTCGAGTAACTGCCTAATCGGGCGAAAAGATTTGGGGGGCGCCAGGGGTGAGCGGGGGGTTGCGGTGGGGAGTGGGGGGGGGGGGGGGGAGAGAGCTCAAGCTCCCCCCTGTTCCCCCCTGCTACCCTCCGCGCCACCCTGCTTCCCCCGCCCCCCCGAATCTTTTCGCCCAAGTAGGCAGTTACTCGAAAAAAGCGATGCTCGATCGAGTAATTGTCCTAAACGAGCACGTTCGCTCATCTTTAGCTGTAATCGCATCTGAAACATGTCCGTCATACGAATCTGTATTATGGAAGTGTTATGGCACGCTTCTCTAAAGCCAGCCTTAGGGCTTATTACATGAATGATATTCTTGCACAAGTTTTGTACTTTGCGCACTAAGTTCGCACGTTTATGAAATCCATTCTTTTGAATAAATTCATTCAAACCAGCCATTTTTTTTCTCGCAGTGATGCTGCAAGTAAACAAAATTGCAGCATGTTCTATCCTTGGGCTTTTCTCGGAACGCCTCACTTACTGTTTTCAATGGGATATTTAAATATATTGCATAGCACTTGCATACTGTGTGATGTGCATGCAAATGTGTTGTAAGGTCTCCTATTGAAGTCAATGGGAAACACTTGCGATCCTTTCATTCATGTGAAAATTGCAATTTCACCGAAGTGATGTGGTTTATTTATGAATCAAAAACATTTTGCATCACCTTGAAAAAGGCACATTAGCAAACGTGATATCGGACTGTGTTTCTCGGCCCGATATCATGCTCGCCTGTGTGAATGTATCCATAGAGTGAAGAGCTTGCACAGCAGAGTCAGCGGAAGGGAGAAGCAGTAACAAAATGAAGACCACCAGTAATAGGGATATTTTCACTTGAGCCAAGTTTAAAACTAGTGTGGTAGCTGGGATTTGGATAAGAGAGAGTTAATGCAAGTAAGATAGTGCTTGTTGTAAAAGGGAGGGCAGAAGTATGCCTATTTTAGGACAAGGAGATGAGACAGCAATTGTAGGGTTAAAGAGTATACTGCGCCTGTAATACTGTAGTAAAATGTAATCAGTTTGTTTTTAGATAAAGGAATGTCTTTGTGTGGATTGTATAAGAGAATATGCTTCCTTTTATTGTGTGTTAAGCAGGGGCGTAAGTAAAGGCTCAGGGGCCCTGATGCAAAAGGTGAGCTGGGTACCCACCTCTATCTGTATCTGTACCCATACCCATACCTAAACCATGCTGCACAGAGACATAACTTGAAGCTGCTGGGCCCCAATGTAAAACCTGTAACAGGGCCCCCAACTATAATGCTTTATTCATAGTACTGGGCTCCCTATATGGAGAAGAGAGGCCGTATGGCCATCCTAAGGCTCATGGGCCCTGGTGCAACCGCATCCCCTGCACCCTCTATAGTTACGCCCCTGGTGTTAAGTCTTTTGGAAGCGATTCCATCGATCGAATGTACCGGTACAATAAAGTGTCCATGCTTTCTGAAGAAACAGCCTGGGTATCATTGGACCCTACAACACTAGGAGCAGGCTCCAAAGTGCATGTCAGGGAGGCTGAAAGTAGATGAAGGAATGGAGATTGTAGCCTGAAACAAACAGAACCATGAAATAAAATCAGAAGTAAGAACGCATGCTTTAAATTAGGTGATGGCAACAACACAGCTGAAGACAGAAATTTTCTAAAAGAGTATCCATTTTCATAGATACTGTGAGATTGCTCCGTCTTGGATACCGCAAACAGCCCATAAACTTTAAAGGGCTTTACCTAAGTGTTATATAATGAAAAGTTACATTGCTGTGCTTCTCCCTGGAATACATTGGCAATATTCCAGCTCGTTCCACAGCAGTGTCCATCATGTAAAATGTTATATGACAAATCACATGCATCATTACACAAAAGATGCGTTTATGTTACATCATGTATAGGGTTGCCTTCTTTTTTATGAACTCTTTTCAATGTTAAAAAACAGTTTTGAAGTAGAGGTTGGCCAGAACAGTTCACATTACAAAATAAAGGTAGGAAGAGAGAAGATGGAGAATGGGTCACCCTTACTAGTGGGGTACCCCACGGGTCAGTATTAGCTCTTATCATCTCTAACATATTCATTAATGACCTGGTAGGATGGCACAGGAAATATCGATTTTTGCAGTTGAAACTAAACTATGTAAAGTAATTGATAAAAAAGAGGACGGTATAAAGTAGCACATGGATCTGGATACACTGGAGGCTTGGGCAGACAAATGGGAACCGGGGTTTAACATTAATGAATGTAATGTTCTACGCATGGGCAGGAAATGCAAGTTACCATTACACACTAAGGCTTCTTTCACATGAGCGCATATCAGCCGTCGTTTTTACGGTCAGCTGATATGCGCTGTGATCTGATGCAATGGATTCCAATGCATCAGATCACATGGGCGTATTTGTGAGATGTAAAAATGTCCGGCCAAGCCAATATAGCACCGGGCGTTTTTACGTCGGACCCAAAACATAGTTCTGGAACTATGTTTTGGCCGGAATACGTCCAGCCGCTGCACGGGCTCTTATGGGAGCCCATGGCAGCAGCCGTAGGTGGGAGGGAGTTTAGCAGCGTGCAGGCTCACCTGTCTTTCTCCCCTCTCGTTCTGTGCAATGGGAGGGGGCGGAATGGGGTCGAAGCTAAGCGCTGGTCTGCCCCACCTCCTCCCATTGATGCTATGGACAAGGGGCAGGACAGGGGTGGAGCTAAGTGCCAGCCCTCTCCCGCCCCTTCTCCATAGCCATCAATGGGAGGAGGTGGGGGTGGACCGGTACTTGGCTCCGCCCCCTCCAATTGCACAGAACGAGAGGGGAGGAAGACAGGTGAGCCTGCAATGAGGAGGGAGGGGAAATGGGAGATGGCCTCGTGAGTTTGGCGCATTTGCGCCGGCCTCACCAGGCCATATGAACGGGTGCACAAACGTTTGATTTGTGCGCCCCTTCACCAGAATTTTTACTAACAATATAGCGTATATCGGCCGGCTGTGAAAACGGACTGCCGATATGTGCTCCTGTAAAAGAAGCCTTAATGAGAGAACGCTGCTTAAAACTGACATGGAGAGGGCTGAAAAATGAAAGTTGACAGTAAACCTCACTGAAGCAACAAGTGCCAGGAAGCTGCTGCAAAGACAAGTTGATCATTGGGTATTTCAAAAGGGGCATAGAGAATTTAGAAATTAACACAAAATTCCTATTATATGTCTTCATTTTTTTGTTGATCTTGTAACCCCTGATCCAAAACATGATTGAAATGTTGTATCGCTCAAATGATTTTGTATTCACAAAATTAATAAAACTTATTTTTGACCAAAAGCGGCAAATATGGGAATAACTGTTCTACCACTTTAAAGATCACTAGACAAACATACTTTGTGTACAGTTTAGGGCTCCAGTGTCCAAGAAAGGCATAGTAGAGCTTGAGTGGGTACAAAGAAGGACTACTAAAGTAATAAATGGAATGGGTGGACCACAATACCCAGAGAGGTTATCAAAATTAGAGTTATTTAGAAAAAAGATGGCCGAGGTGCGACCGAATAACGATAAATAAATATATCAGGAGTCAGTATAGAGATCTCTCCCATCATCTGTTTATACCCAGGACTGTGGCTGTAACAAGGGGGCGCCCTCTATGGCTAGAGGAAAGAAGGTTTCTACACCGACAGAAGGGAGTTCTTTACTGTAAAAGCAGTGAGACTGTGGAGCTTTCTGCTGGAGGTCCGGATGATGGTGAACAAAAGTGCTCAAAAGAAGCCTTCATGCCTTTCTTGAGTGTAATAATATAACTAGCATGATTACTAGATTACTGGTGATGGGCTACGGGAATATTGTTATGTATGTATTTGCCAGTCTATCTATCTATCTATCTATCTATCTATCTATCTATCTATCTATCTATCTATCTATCTATCTATCTATCTATCTATCTATCTATCTCATATCTATCTATCTATCTCATATCTATCTATCTCATATCTACCTATCTCATATCTATCTATCTATCGCCAGCTCACCCACACCAGACTCAAATCCGAAATCCTCTGAAGTACCGGTAGCAGAGCAAGGAAGGAGGAAAACCGCTCCAGCTGCGGCTAGTACATAGTGCAAATCAGGAAGTATATCATCCCGCTCTCTAATTGTAGATGAATATAATAACTTGAATTATCCATTTAAAACATTACATAAGGAGCAGAAGATAAAAACACAAGGAATGCTTTCTGAGGCTAGTTTCACATGGGCGAGCACTATATGTGGCTGGGAATTCTGCTCCCATATTGCGCTCCCCACCATGTGAAAGCCCCGAGGATATGAAGTGTTTTCATGTGAAAACAGCCTTGCATCACTTTGGGGATGAAGGGAATCCCCCGCCACGGCTGTCACAGCCACGGCAGAGGATTGCGGAGTTCGCCCATTTCTTTCAATAGGGCTAGCACTACTGTCGCTGGCCCCATTGAAGTCAATTTGGCTGCGATGCGAGATCACGCAGCCAGGTAGAATATGCAGCGATGTGTTTCGCACATAGCATTGCATTGCGGTGCCATGTGGGAAAACATTGCTCACGTGTATGGCCCCATTCAAAGGAATAGGGTTCATATTTGTGCGAGATTTGCGCGGCTAAAAACGCACAAATCTCGAGCGATTTTTATCTTCTGCTCCCTATGAAATGTTTTTAATGGATTCCAAGCACAAGTCTTTATAAATATCTTGATTGGGTACTGGAGGATCGACTTCTTAATTTGGAATATCTCATCTATCCATCTATCCCATATCTATCCATCTAATATCTCTCTCTCTCTCATCTCTGTCTTTCATATCTATCTATTTATCTCATACCTATCTCTCTCATATCTATATCTATATATATCTATCTATCCATCCATCTATCGTCTTACTATCTATCTCATATCTATCTATCTCATATCTATCTATCTATCGCATATCTATCTATCTATCTCATATCTATCTCATATCTATCTATCCATCGCATATCTATCTATCTATCGCATATCTATCTATCTATCGTATATCTATTTATCTATCTCTCATATCTATCTATTGCCAGTATTTTTTGTTAAAGCCAAACAGACTGCTATAATCTAACTTTATATATCCCTGTGCTTTATATTTCATCCACTACAGGTCCCAACCATAAATCTGGAATTGCAGAAATGACAAAGATAGATGTTTTGCTCATCAGAAGTGGAATTCCCTGCTGGAAAAGGATTTGTTCCCCACATTGTTTTTCCATACAAACTCTGATTCCTCCTGCGCACACTCGTCAGCATTGTCCCGAGTGCCCTGAACACTAAGGTCATCACCAATATTATTTTAATTATTTTTTTTTTAACAAATACTTCTGACTTCATTATTGAACCAATGTAAAGGCGGCATTACTCACAAGTTCTAAAAGTCTTTAAAATATATCAAGAAACAAGAGCCCAGTCTTACTGGATTAAGCTAAGCCATCCTGCGTGGCTTGCAGATCCGATGAAATGGAGCTTCTCACAGCCAGAGACACCAGCAGGACATCCTGTTTCAGTTAAGAATGAGCCAACTTTCTCCCCCACCCAGCCATAAAACAAAGAAACCTGAGAAGCAATCTCAGACAGAGAAGACTGTTCTAGCAGTGATTGTCACACTGGCAGAATGCCAAGGTTAGTGTGCCAAATACACAAAAAAGAGGGAGAGAGATCGAGGGACCAGGAACTACTGCAAGCCTGTTAAACTGAACCCAGCCACCTTAAAATACACTAATTGTCAATGTTCTAGCCGTCTCTGATACTATCGGGTTTCAAAATCTGCAACTATCTTGACTGAATACATTAGCACTTCTCGGTTCAGATGGTATATTAGTCCATATTACAGTACATTTTTATGTTGTCCAACCTAGGGTTAGCTAGGTTACATCTCATTTGGCATTCAGCTTGGAAAATCTTCTGACTTATGTGTCTAGAGAGCCCACGGGTTTTTATAACTCAGACATATTCCAAAAGTGTTCTGTTGGCATATGTTTGGCTAGTAGATCACACTATGCCGTTGCTTCAACTGTATTTTAATGGGAGTCAGTGTGAGACATACAGTTGCATACATCTGGAACATATATTTGGTGGACCATTTCAAAGGATCCTGCTCAAAGTAATTCTCAAATGTGGAGCGATCCAAGACTTAATGCACTGAAAAGCATAATTATGTATTTAGAATTAAAAGGGTTTTGAGTGGATAGGAAGAACTGAATAATTGAATTCTCATAGCTAAAACTATAAGAAAAACAAATCATTAGGCCGGTTTCACATCTGCGTTGGAACCTTTGGACGGAGGTTCTGCCACAGATCTGGCACAAGATACCAGAAAAAAGTGCTGCATGCACTTCTGCCAGCTAAAAGCCGGGCAGCTGAGCGGAAAGTGAACGGACCCCCCATTCTAATCAGTGGGGTCTGTTTGGCGCTGTTCGGTTCTGTCGGAGCAAGGAGCCGTTCGGCCCAGGGATTCCTCTTTTCTGCTCCCCGAATGAAGCAGGAAGCTGAAACCCCCAACGTAGATGTGAAACTACGTGCAGAGTTATCAAACCTCCCTTTTTGTGTTTTTATTAAAAGATAACTGAAACAACCAACATTTTTTACAGGGGAAGTTGGAAAAAAGAGTCATACAGGACATAAGTACTATATGTCTAGAGGTTGTAGACATACTTCAATATAGTGAGCATTCATACCATGTCCAAATAACCATGCCAAAAAAGGTCATAATTTTAAGCATCATACAGAATGGTACCCAAATAACACAATGCTATAGTGTTCCACTGCTAGCATACATTGCAAAAACAATGGACCATACAGTGCCCAGCTAGTAATTGTAGTTAAGTTAATTCTTTCATGTAGTGTTCAAATGATACAGGGACCAAGTTATAGCTCCATGTATTAGGAAAGGTCTAAATAACATTGCTATACACCTAATATTGAGACTCCTAGTGGTCACAACCCTCAGTTGCCAGCTATTTGAGGCATACTCTTCAGCAGGGGTGGCTGTGGTGCGCACAGGTTGCCAACACCAAAGGCTGCCTCCATGTATTAAGTAATATCCAAATAATACTGCTATATAATTAATATTAAGATTCTTAGCGGTCACAAGTAAATAAATAAATCTTGTTATCTGTATAGCGCCAACTTATTCCGCAGTGCTTTCAGGTAATTTATTACCCCCCACGAAGTTGGGTACTCATTTTACTGACCTCGGAAGAATGTAAGGCTGAGTCAACCTTTAGTCGGCTACCTGAACAAAGCGGAGATTGAATTTACAACCTTCAGGTCGTGAGCGAGAGCTTAGGACTGCATTTCTGCTGCCTTATCACTTTGCGCCACACTGGTGGTGGATTAAGTAGATCGTAGGCCCTATTTGTTCCCCATAATTCACCAACCCCCACTACCAATCTGCCATACCTTTATGTGCTAGCATTGACAGCATATTGGTCTGTATCAGGGTTGTATCCACAAAGTAGTAAGAAATATGTCATCAAGACTTGTGCAAATAAGCTTTTTTATTTTAAATCCATGGGAGCAATAAAAGAATTGCAAAGGCAGCCAAATAATGTAAAATAGTTGTCCAGGTTCTGCAGAATGCAGTGATGTGATAATCAATGAAGCAGGAGGGTCACACTTCTAAGAAAGAAGATGGAATACCTCTGCTTCCATCTGTGGATATGGAGCATTTGTCCTTGATCAATTGCTCTGCATAACTTTAGTATCAACTAATTTGTAAATATGTCAGTTTGTTGCACAAAAATCTGAAGTTCCAATTTCTGTTATTTCAAACAGATGTTTTATGGTTTATTTTATGAAGAGTAAAGCAGCAACCTCATATCGATGTCTGCTTGTAAGAAGACCCAACAATAGGTTTGTCAATCAAAAACAGTAACTTCATGTAAAGCATTACAACCTGTATTTGTCAGATTGATCAGGTTAGGTCCGGTTCACATGTGTGCTGAAACCTCCGCAGATCTGGCACAAAATACCGCTGCATGCACCATTTTTTCCTCTGGACCCTGGTACTGGTGCAATACGTCTCCACCGGAACTAGGGGTGGAGACATGGGTTGCCCTGGATCAGTGACAGAGATGGCCATGTCACGCCTCCAGATGTGGATTGGCTGCTGGCGCTGTGTTCTGCTGCGGACCTTGTGAAGCCACTGCTCTGACCCCTGGTCTGACAAGCTGTGGTTGCAGCTTTTGTAGTGAATGCCCTCCGCCACTCCTGTCGTCCCCTCTCCGCTCCTGGGGCCCCCCTGCTCAGCTCAGCTCGCTCCTTGGACCCGGTCCTCCATGTGCCGCTGTGCTAGCTTCTTTCTTCTAACAAGCAGTGGGAGTGGCTAGTAGGGACACCGCTCCTCCATCCACCGCTCTACTGGCTCCTCTGTATGAAAGGCGTTCCTTGGGAACTCCGCTCAGCTGCCTCCTCTATCCTGCCATGCTGTGGAAGTGCCAATAGTAAGAAACACGCTTTTCCAGACCGTGGTCAGCGCTGTGCTGCCTTCGCCCTCCCGACAACCAGTGGGAGTAGAATCACTGCTCCTCCATCCGCCTCTCTGCTGCCTTTTCGGGAAGAAAGCCACTCCTCCAGACCCCGCTCCGCTGCCTCCTCTGTCCTGCCATGCTGTGTGAGCACCAGGCCTTGCACCACTGTGCTACCTCCTCCGGTGGCTTGTAGGTGCACTTCATAGTGGTGATGGTGCTCCTGCACCAGGTGCTGCATCTGTACTCCACAGCACCAGACAATCCACAACTGGGGCCGTGAACTGCCCGATCCCTGTCATTTATTGTGTCTCCACCCCTAGTTCCGGTGGAGACATATTACACCAGTACCATGGACCCTACTATAGTCAATGGGGTCCGTCCAGTGCTGTTCACTTCCATCATAAGAAGAATCTGTTCAGCCAGGGGATTCTCCTTTTCTGCTCTCATAACAGAGCAGGGAAAAGAAACCCCTGGGTGCAGATGTGAAAGTGCTTAGTCAGCACCTGTAGCACCAAGGGGAAAATCCAGCTAAGCCAATGGTACAACAAGAAATGTAAAAAGTACCTACAATTAAGGTTGCTGTTCACACTGGAAACATGTCAGCAAAACAGACATATTTTTGATATATTGTGGTCAATGTCTTAATGTTCCATATTCTTGATATTTTTGTACTAGTTTTGTAAATTTCTTGTTTTATCATTTGGCTTAGCTGCATTTTCCCCTTGGTTTCACTGGTCTACATGCAGATGGTCGAACTCTTCCGTGCTCTATCCTTTTGATATCAAGGTAATTGGTGAGCTGGAATTACTTTTGTAATTTATCTAGTCAGCACCACTGCCTATTTACACAATTTGGGAGAGATTCATTCAGTTTTCCAAATTATTCACATTTAAGAAGAATGTTCTGTTCCCGTGGAATGCCTCACCCATTGTTTTCAATGGGACCTTAAAAGACCTTGCATGCCATATGATGTGCATGCGGGTTTAATGTGATGTTTCCCATTGAAATCAATGGGAAACACTTGCGATACTTTGACACTTGTGAAACACGTGCCTGAAGATCACAATTTCACAGAAGTGATGCAAGGCGTTTTTGAATCAAAATCACTTCGTATTGGTGTGAAAAACACATGTTGGCAAGTGCAATATCTGGCTGAGTTTCTTGGCCCGATATCACATCACCCGTGTGAATGTAGCCTTACTTGTGTTTTATTCATTTCTATCTCTGCACATTCTGAGCTGGACAGTGCAGTAGGTGGTCCTATTAGTGATCGACAGCTATATGTGTATGACTGTACATACAGGGGTAGCTGTCAATCACTGATAGCTCCGCCCATTGGACTGTTCAGCTCAGGATGCGCAGAGATAGAAATTAATAAAATACAAGTTATACAAAATCTTGCCTCATAAAACTATATAACAATCTGCTCAGCTCCTCCGGCTCTATAACAGGATGCCTGCAGTTTGGACAGTATGTTTGAGCTGACAGATTCCTTTAAAAAAAAAAAAAGTTGTGTTTTTCCTAGATTTGCCTGGATATGCAATGTGTGACAGGTGCCTGCAGGACTCTCCTCATGCTCAACTGTTTCAGTAACTACCATAAAATAAGTGGAGAGCACAACTTACCATTTATTCCCCCCCTGGATGCTGCTGCTGGTGGCTACCTCACAGGTATGAAAAAGGTAATGGGAAGCCTGTAATGCAGATATCCTGTATATATGCCATCCATGTCTATAATAGAAATAACTTTGTAAATAAAATATATTCAACCATGGATAGAATGTTTATTTCTAACATAACCATTCTTGAATCATTTATCCAGCTTCTGACTGTGAGAAAAGGAAACATAATAGTAACATTTTTCGTTGTTTTTTCTTGTTTTTGCGGCATTCATTGTACAGTAAAATATGTTCACTTTATTTTATGGGTCAGTCCAATGTTGTCAATGCCAAATGTATATATAGTAGTTTTCATTATGTTTTACTCTGTGTCGCCGTATTCTGGACTAACTTTTATTATGCGGCTCAGAATTGTAAAATCAACTTTTAAATCCCTTCTCTGTTGATGAAACTGTGTCAGAGCTTGTTTTTGCAGAGTAAGATATAGTTTATATTGCTAACATTTTTGGTACATATGACTTCTTGATCACTTTTTATGCCTTTTTTGGGAGGTGACCAAATAAACAATTCTAGCGTTGTGGCATTCTAGTGTTCACAATGCAGGATAAGCATTGTGATATTTGTATGCGATAAATGGGAAAATGGGGTTGAGTTTTTCATTTTTTGCATTTTTAATTTTTTTTCAGCATTTTACTAAACTTTTTAATGTTTTTTTAGTCCCATTAGGTTAGTTTAAAATTCTGTATTGCAGTGTATTGTGCCTGTTAGTGTTCTATTCAGCCATGCCTCTGGCAAAGCCTAATAAGAGTGTTAGGTTGGCAGAAGCTTAGGATCATGTGAGACACCCGCCGCGAATTCCATAGCAATGTCCGTCCATAGACATGCTGTGTTTTACGATTCTCCCCTGCCCATGAGCGGAAATCAACTGTGATTTTCCGCTTGCGGGGAAGAATTGCAGCATGTTCTATTCTGTGCAGAAAAACGCACGGACGGCTTCCATTGCACTCAATGGAAGCCACCCATCCTGCGATACTTCCGCTGTGAGCACTGCGGAAGTATCGTGGGAATCTGCTTCACAGCCCAGCGCCGGTGCTAGACACTCGCGGGGTATCCGGACAGGTAAGTATAGGATCTCTGGGGGGCGCTGGGTCTGAGTCTGCTGTAATATTGCACAGGTGGAATCCGACCCGGCCGTGGGAATGAGGCCTAAGGAGAGTGTCAGGAAGGGGTTAAAACATGAATAAGTGGTAAGTTTATGTACAAACTAAAAATGTTTCAGCTATCTACATACTGAAGAAGAAAACAAGCAATCCATCTGCGTAAAGGACAGTGCAACATAGTTGCTTTCTATTTAGCAGCATCAAAGACTCTGCCCCTCCCATCCACAGCAGAATGATACATTGTAGCACTGCAACTCAGACTGCCACAAAAGCCACATGAGAGAGCGAACGTGTGATTCCGGGAAGCAAGATGACAGTTCTGTGCCTTTATCACATCTATCTCCTGTTGTAGGCAGACATCTGTTCCTGCTTTACGAACACACGAGGTTGGATCGCTTCTTTGTGGTTCATTCACTTTTATTACACAGTAATATGCAGGGGAATAGGACTATAGAAATGGTATATTTGTATATGATTGTACAGCAGTAATATGGGTGCACCATACACCTGCTGAAGACTAGGGCTGTTGCGATATCACCACAAGAAAATCGTAGCAAAATTGCATCTTTTTTCCCACGATTTTTGAGCATTAGCTGCTTTTTCTTGCAAAAACATCACTGCCGCTTGTGTTTTACTTGCGAGAAAGACCATAAGGAGTTTTTTAATGTTAAAAATACATCACATGAAAATCTCAAGTTCATGCTTTGAGATATGATAAAAAAGGTAGCTGCATAGGGAAACATGGAAAATAAAAAAAATGGCAAATCGCAGAAAGATAGGACATGCCGCAAATGTGAAGGAAACCATTGAAAAGCATAGGTTTCATAATTCATAATTCTGCGTTCTCACATGTTTTCGTAACACCGGAAAATCGCATGCATTTCTCGCCCGTGTGAAACCAGCCTAAGGCTGCTTTCTCACATAGAGGTATCATCGCAGGCATTCCGCAACAGAATACCCGCAGCAATTCCGCAAGAATTCTATCGGCTTCATGCCCCACCTGCAGGACATTGACCCGGGGTGCTGTTAAGGATAGCTAACGCCCCTGATCATGCTTGCTGGACCTTGTGTCCGTGGTCAGCTGCACCCTGCCACTGGGAGCATTCTTCAATGCCAAAGACATGTTATCATCACTTACATGGTGGTGCAAGGCAAGGTCAGCTTTTTGGGCATAGAAGTGGTGGCTGGGTATCTGGTACTGTGGGTTAACACAGAAAATAATGTTGTGGAAGGTGTCGGTGTCCATTAGCCTGAAGGGCAGCATTTCCATTGCAAGCAGTTATTCAATGCTTGCATTCAGGCTCTGTGCTCATGGAAGGTTGGGATGGTATTTTATTTTACGTTCCCATTGCTGGGAGATGGCGGACTAGCTGCTGACCTGGGACACGTTGTGATATGCAGTAGATGTCAAAGTTCTACTCTCCGCTTCCCATTCTGAAGGCTGCAGCCCAGTTGTCAATTGTTGAGGAGAGGCCTTAAGTAGTTGTGCTACTGCCCCTACCCAAAACTGCCTTTATGTGCTCCGAGGCTCCTGCATGAACAGGGAGAGAGATGGAGGAAGAGGCAGCTACCACAGCGAAAAAAAGAGCAGGATGAGGCTTTTTGTCCTCTGGCCCAGCTGGGCTCTCCAAGGCAGCGGGTGGTGGGAGTTCATATATGTTGTGTTGAGATCTTTACATTCTTGCCACGTTTTAAATACTTTGCACATATCTTACCAATGACCACTCTTCGGTCATCACTTGCGGTTTCAAAGAATGCCCAGGCTGTACAAGTCCTGCGAGAAGACCTAGCTGTGGGCCTGACGTTGGTGCTGCTGTGACTTGTAGTAGCTGATAGTGGTTGGACTTCAGTGCATTCAATGTCTTGGTCTTCCCCCTCCAGTTGTTTGGACTACCCTGTTGACTTTTATGACACTGAATGATAAAACAGCTACTCAGGCTGTTCCATGTGGACTGCTTCAGAGGGTTCAGGGGATTTGGCATGGGGTGAAGTGTGGGGGGGATGCTCATGGCTGACTGGTGCAGGCTGAGAGTTGTGTGCCTGTCAATCGGAGGAATAGGAGTTGGTAGTACTTGAGGCATGCTGTGTCATCCACTCCGCGACCTGTGTTTGCATGCTGTGGATGTAACGCACAGACAGAACCACTTCTAAGCATGCTTGCCTCGCCTCCTGCAGAACGTGGAGCTGTTGCTTCAGTGGGAGATGCTTGAAGTGTCAACTTGGGCCATCCGCTACCATCTACACCGCTACCGACATGTCCCCTACCCCTTGCTTTCTTCAGGTTTCCTTTTTACGTTTTTTTAATTTAGATTTTTGTTTAGTTTTTAGCGTAGTTTTGTGTATCTTTATATGCTAACTTTGTCGTTTACAGAATGCCACTGCTGACTGCGTAAGGTCTGCAAATAATTCATAGTGGCCGGACTGATGACTTTGGATGATGTCTGCAGCAGCTCCCTGTGTGAGTGGCAGAAAATATGCTAATTAAGATCGAGACTCGATCGCGGCACTTCGTCATTCATGCGATTGCTTGGGCGAATGTATAAACACATACAGTAGTGTGAAAGAGGCATTAGGCCTTATTCACATGGGTGTGGTTTTCACGCATAATAGGCGCATTGAAAAATTGCATCTATTAAAACCAATAGTTTTCTATAGAAATGTTCAGATGAAGGAATTTTTAAAGGCGCAAAAAACTCGCACCTTCGTAAGATAGGACATGCGTGGCCACAATGCCTGCATCTAAGGTCCATGCTGTATGAAAAGATAGGACCTGACCTATCTTTGGTGCGTGATGCACAGGAGTCTTCATAGACTCCTATGGGAGCTGGAGTTTTGCTGTGTCCAATGCTCAGAAAAGAAGATTAGAAGTCATTAGGAGGATTTCTGCCGACTGAGGGAATTCCAAACAGCAGCAGTACCACTACACCCAGAAGCACATTTTAAATGTCCTGCTGTAAACTCCTGTTAGTCCCCATGGGGATGAGGGGAAGCCCCGGGGGTTCCATTAATCACCACAGGGACTAACAGGAGTTTACAGCCAGACATTTAAAATCTGCTTCTGGGCTGCAAGTTTTAAATTTCCCACTTTAAGCAGCAAGGAATTCCACCAGCCCCACTGCTGGGTAATTCCCCAGCAGCAGGGGGCAGTAGGGGACTCCTTCCACCTCTCTCCCCAGCATTGGGGTCCCAAAGTGATTTCCTCATAGCTGGGAGAGAGAGGGGACTGGGTTAGAGGGCTTCCCCGAGAGTGGGAGGCAGAGCCAGAGGGATCTGCCCTCTAGCCCTGCCCCCTCTCAACTTGCAATGGGGAAATCCCATGGAGGAGACCTCTAGCCACACCCTTCCTTCCCTCTGTGGTATGGGGAAATCCCATGGAGGAGACCTCTAGCCACACCCTTCCCTCT